>NW_021167296.1:0-151451 GCF_003724135.2 Verticillium nonalfalfae
CTACACGAGCTCTTCCGATCTCCCGCGCTGTCATGTAAGATCAGTATGATGTGTGAGTACAATCAAATGATATCAGAGACAGAATTCCCCTGCCTGGGATGCGCGTTCTCTGACAATTATAAATGCTGGGTCGGCGAATGGTGCGGCAAGTTAGCACCATGTTTTTAAGCCAAGCATAATTGCCTGAATCCCACCTCAAACGTTCTGACTGCCCCCGCGAGGCCGTCATGCACTGAAAGGGAGGTGAAACGACGTCAAACGCTGAGGTTAACAGAAGTGACGATGACGGGAGACTGGTCTGGATTGTCTTGTGGGGATTTACGCTTAAATGATAGCGCTGAAATCATTCGCTGTTTTTGGAAGGTGATCAATCACAGCTGCTGCATCAGGCACAAAAATCTCAAGGAGTCGACTCCTGGCGCTTAGCTTGTCTGGCACGTTGTGGGTCTTTGACTCTGCATAGTAGATGACGCTATTCAGCCCCATGATGGGGTTCGAGAATCGGTTGTTCTGATAGCTTTGCGTCGGGTGTCGCGCCTGTAGGGCTACCGAAGTGAGTTATCCGTCTCTCAACCAGCAAGGCCATGTCAGTACGTGTCAGGAGGAGGCACAGTCCGGCCTAACCACTTCACATGCCTGATTAAGGCAAGTTGGAGAGCAAAGGATTGACTTGATCCACCCGGACTGCCCGACTGCTACCTGAGTGCTTATTCTTCATAAACCTATGCGGCAATGTTCCACTTTCGAAAGCCAAGCTGGCTTGTTGCCGAGGCCAACGTCAGCTTGCCAGCCTGGCGTGTTGTCACCCACCACCTAACCCAAAATACGACTGGCCATCGCCTTCGTCGTAGTCTAGGTCCGAAACGGTCGGCCGCGATTTGACAAAGTTCCTTGACATCCCGGTTAATATAGCCCCTTATCTTTGCTCATGCTATCCCGGCGAGGATGACATACCACATATTTTATTCAAGGCCGACACTAGCCGATTGTTGAACCGTAAAGTTCTCACTTGGACCCTCATTGCACTCACGAGTCCACGTCTAGAGTCGTAGTCCTGGTCACAATCTATCATGACATGCCAAAACGAAGACACTTTTGGGCCCGTCGTTCGAGGCTGCCGGGATGGGTTCGATTTCACCCTATATTTTGAGGAAGTAATATTCGAGATATTGCCCTCGAGCATCTTCCTCGTGCTCGGGGTTGGGCGATGTTATTGGTTGCTCAAAAAGCCAAACCTAGCCGAAGCTTCAACGTTCTTATGGGCAAAGTTTGTGAGTTAAACTTGCACGGAAGACGAAGCACACTGACAAGGATCGCAGAGTGTCATTTCGATCTTCATCGTTCTTCAGCTATCGCAGTTGGTTCTCACAGCTCAACATATATCAGACTTCGTTGAGCCGTCAGTTGCTTCTGAGGCTTTGAGACTCGTTGCATCGTTCGCGATTCTGTTAACGTCATGTATAGAGCACAAAAAGACAGCCAGGCCTTCTTTGTTGCTGGGTTGTTTCATTCCAGTGACACTTCTGGTCGACATAGTGCGGGCCCGCACTCTCTGGCTTGTAGCCGAGGATCATGGTGGTCATCATGTGGCGGTCGCCAGGTTGGCTGTTGTCCTGGCGGTGCTCAAAGGCTTCATCCTCATAACAGAAGCCCAACAGAAAACCCATTCTCGCGAGTGGAAAGCTCATCATAGCCCTGAAGAAGCGAGCGGCATCTGGAGCTTGTCAACCTACTCATGGCTTGTTGATTTATTTCTCTCCGGTTTCAAGTCCATTCTTACGATGGACGATTTGTATGCTCTTGATGGAAACATGTCAGCCTCCAACCTGCAGGCAAAGATTGAGAAACAACGGTTGGGAAACCTTTCGACGGGCAAGCCCGCGTCGCTCAACCGGCAATTGTTCTCCGCTTTATCTATGCCTTTACTTCTACCCGTGGTACCCAGGCTGGCTGTCATTGGGTTCACCTTTTGTCAGCCTTTCCTAATGGAGACTGTCCTTCAATACCTTCAATCTCCGGGCGACGCCAACCATGGATATGGCCTCATCGCTGCCACTGTCATTATTTATGGTGGCATCGCGATCTCAAACGCTTTGTACTTCTACTGGCAAGAAAGATTTGCCTGCATGGTACGCGGCATTCTTTTCACCGCCATTTATGACAAGACAGTTTCACTGCCCGCCGACGTTGCCGCCAATTCCACGGCACTCACGCTGATGAATAGCGATGTCGAACGTGTCAAGATGGGGCTCCTGCCAATTCATGAGTACTGGGCCAACGCCGTTGAGCTGGCCTTGGCCTGCTGGCTGTTGGAGCAAAGAATTGGTGTTGCCTTTTTGGCACCCATCGCGGTTGTTATTGTCTGTATACTCGCTTCGTCAGGGGTAGCCTCAGCCACCGGCCGCCGTCAGGTTGCTTGGATGCAGGCTATCGAAGAGCGTGTCACCGCCACAGCCGTCACGATATCAAGCATGAAGCCGCTACGGATCTCGGGTATGACAGTTGCCGTGGAGAATTTGATTCAAGCGCTCCGCCACCGCGAGCTGAAAATCGGAGGAAAGTGGCGCCTCATGCTCGTCATTGCAGTCACCCTCTCATTCACGCCCATGACGATTGGCCCGCTCATGGCTTTTGCAGTCACATCTCGCACACTAGAGGTCACACGCATCTTCCCAGCTATGGCTTTCATAACGCTTTTGGCTGCCCCTCTGGTCAGTTTGTTCCAGAACATTCCGGCATTGATGTCGGCCATTGCTTGCATGGGCCGCATCAATGCTTATGTGAAGCTAGATAGCCGTATGGACAGCCGCACGACCCTACAACCCATCCCGCCAGCTGCTGAGAAGACAGGCGCGGCTCAAACGACTCTAGCGCTTGAGGTGAAGGAAGGACAATTCGGATGGAGTCAACGAGAGAATATTTTAAGACATGTCAACTTTGCTGTACCGGCGTCGTCACTCATCGTCATTGTTGGTCCTGTTGCATCAGGAAAATCAACTCTGCTCAAAGCTCTGCTCAGCGAGACAACTTTCTGTTCGGGTGAAATTGCATTCGGAGTGAATTCTCGTAGAATAGGATTCTGCGATCAAACACCTTTCTTGCTGAACGACACAATCCGAGCCAACATTATCGGCAACTCTCAGCCCGATGAAATACGATACCAACAGGCCTTACATGCCACCGCTCTCGTGCCTGACTTGAGCAAGTTCTCACAAGGCGACCACACCAAGGTCGGCGATGGCGCCATTTCTCTGAGTGGCGGCCAAAAGCAACGCCTAGCTCTGGCTCGAGCTCTCTATTCAAAGGCAGAATTATATTTACTAGATGATGTTTTGAGCGGCCTAGATGTGTCCACCTCAGCTCTGGTTTTCCAAAGGACCCTCGGGCCAGGAGGCCTCCTTCGCCAACGGAAGGCTACTGTAATCTTCTGCACCCACGATGAGCGATACCTGCCCTTTGCCGACAAGGTGGTTACCATCAATGCGAGCGGCCTGATTTCAGAGCGTATCAGTGTCACGGAGGCCGTTGTCAGAAGTGA
Source organism: Verticillium nonalfalfae (assembly GCF_003724135.2). Lineage (NCBI taxonomy): Eukaryota > Fungi > Ascomycota > Sordariomycetes > Glomerellales > Plectosphaerellaceae > Verticillium > Verticillium nonalfalfae. The sequence goes on from NW_021167296.1 coordinate 3,539, forward strand.
CTTTCAGAGATTGAGAGGATATGATGAACCTGTCTCATCCATTCTCGGAGAAACGAAAGAGGCTACCGACAACACATCAGAATCAAATCATTCGACAGAAGCTGACAGGCCCGCCACAACGCGTCAACAGGACGCGTCGCGACAGATGGGAGACTTTTCAGTGTATCGACATTACTTTTCCAGCATGGCTTGCTGGCTTGTTATTTTGTTTGTGTTTTCTTGTTGCTGTTACGGCTTCACTTCCAATTTTCCAACAATTTGGTTGAAGTACTGGGCCGATGACACGATTCGCCAGATTCCTTCGCAGCCTAAGGATTTTTACATTGGAATTTATGCATTCCTACAAACGACTTGTCTTCTTTGCCTTGTGGCAGTAGTTCTTCTGTGTACTCAGTCCATGATCTCACAGACAGGCTCGGTGCTGCACAGGAGGGCACTGCGCACTGTCATCTGCGCCCCTTTGAGATTCTTCAGTGTCGTTGACACCGGGACTATTACCAACCTGTTCGCTCAGGATTTGACTCTCATCGATAGTGAGCTGCCTTTGTCGCTTCTCAACTTCGCCTTATCTCTTTTTGCATCACTAGGTATGGCTGCTGTCATTGCGATCGCGTCGCCGTGGCTCGCCGTAGCCTATCCAGTTTTAATAGGCATCGTCTACTGCATTCAGCTCTTTTACCTTCGAACATCACGACAAGTACGACTGCTGGACTTGGAAAGCAAAGCTCCGCTGTAGTAAGTCCAAGTTTAATCTTCTCGGACGAGGAGAGCTAACCACGATGCAGCGCACATTTCATCGAGACACTCTCAGGGCTCATCACCCTTCGGGCTCTTGGTTTGATTGATGTTGCAATGGCTACCAGTAGTCGGCTGCTAGACATGAGCCAAAGGCCATCATACCTTTTGGCTATGATTCAGCGCTGGCTTCAGCTCGTCCTGCGGATGATTGTCATGCTTCTCGCAGTCATCATTGTGACACTAGCCACACAGTTGCGTACGGATTCCGGCTTCACCGGAGCTACCCTTTTAACGCTCATGGCCTTTGGCGACATGCTAGCAACGATTGTGCAATCATACACCACTCTCGAAACAAGCATAGGAGCGGTCGCTAGGTTGAAAACTTTCAGCTCGTCTACTGAGAGAGAGTCTCAGCCGGATGAATATGTGGAGCCGGATGCACCATGGCCTGAGAGAGGTCAAATCGAAATCAGGGACGTGACGGCGTCTTACAGGTCAGCTGATGGTCAGGATCTTCTACGTGTTTCATCTAACACACGCTCCAGCGGAGAAATATCACTGGGTACAAATGAACCAGCCCTTCGCGATCTTAATCTCACTTTCGCCGCGGGTGAGCGCACAGCAATTGTGGGAAGGACGGGAAGGTTAGTAGTGCTCCAGCGAAAATATCATGATTCGGAGCTGATCTTCTCAAAGCGGGAAGTCATCCCTTTTATTGCTTTTGCTCAGACTTCTGGAGCCAATACATTCTAACGACAGTTTGGGGTCGATTACCATCGATGGTATCTCTTTGAAGACGGTTGATCGGGACGTCTTGCGTCGTCACGTCATCGCCGTCTCCCAGGACCCGGTATTCCTGCCACCATGCTCTTGCTCAACCTTGCGCAGCAACCTGGATCCCTTTGGTGAGGCTCCAGAGCATGATATCCTGGCATCTTTGAAGTTGCTCGGGCTCGAATTTCTCATGAAAGATGAAGGCTCCTCAGACCCGACTTCGGAAACATGGGAGCTCCCATTCTCACACGGCTCACTTAGCCAAGGACACAAACAATTGTTCAGTCTGGCGAGAGCAGTAGTCAGGCTGCGAATCCGCCAACGCTCAGGCGCCTGCGGAGGACTCCTAATCCTTGACGAGGTATCTTCCAGCGTCGACTCTCAAACCGACGAAAAGATGTTGCGAATCATTCAACAAGAATTTGCCGGGTATACTGTTATCATGATCGCACACCGACTTGATCTGGCTATGACTTGTGATCAGGTGCTTGTGATGGAGGAAGGGCGTGTATGCGAAAGCGGGCAGCCTAGCGAACTGAGCAGCCGGGAAGGCGGGAAGTTTAAGATGCTGATGGATACGGGAGAGTTCGTTTCATGAGCTATATTCCTAGTTAAAAGATTATGAAAATTCATCTTGCATCCAACCCCAGCTCAGGTGCATAGACTGGATCAACCATTTCATGATAGTATGACGCATCTCATCGTGAAATAAAAACCCAACAGTAATTCATCGATGACTTAGTACTATTATGCAGATATTTATCCTCACTTAACTAAATAGTGATTTCGCTTAGGTGCATAGACTGGCCCAGCCATTTCATGATAGCATGACGCATCTAATCGTGAAATAAAAACCTAACACTAACTCATTGATGGATTGGTACTATTATGCAAACATCTCTCCCTACTTATTCAGACGGTGAGCTCGCTCAGGATCCCTCCAGAACAAGCACTGTTCCCTCCTAATATCATCCTTCTCCACCTCCGGCCCGTCGGATCCGACTACTAGCTGCAATGGTGCCTCTGCCTTGGCTCCATAGCCCGCAGGTGTGTAAGCAGGCCACTCAGTGCTACCCTGCTTCCGAAGCTTATTGGGATCACCAGTCAGCACAAAACTGGCCAGGTAGCTGTGGTATATCTGGGCGATATTGGGATACTGCGTCGTGGGTTCGGCCCATGAATATTGCATATCCGCTGCATGAGGGATACCTTGCCATGCGGGAAAGTTATTGTTAGCGTTCCAACGAAGCTTCCAGGCTGGCAAGCCGGCATTCGACATGCGATAAGCTGTTTCCTGGCTGGGACAGATGTAGGCGTAGTCGCTCCATGCAGCCGAGAGACGGTTGTACTGTGTACTATTCGGCGAGCCGGCATAGGGTGAATCGGAGTTTGTCGCCGGATCGGGGTAAAGAGCCTCAAGTAGAGCAATATCGGTGCTATTGAGGCTGGGCGAAATATTATGAAGAAAATTGATGAACTCATCATTGGTTTCCAGAGTCCCAGGGATGTAGTTTTTGGCTTCATCGGTGGTTGTTGTGGTTAAGACAGGAACCTTGAAGAACGTTTCGTCGTACCCAGATTGGGAACCAGCCTTTTCGAAGAGGGGACCGTCGGTGACAGGTTGGAATGGCCAGGTAATGGCCTGATTGTACTTTTGGAAGACAGTGTTACTCGCATTCCTTGTAGAGTCGATGTCGGCGCTTCTTAGGCATGCCATGGCAGCAGCATTGCTGTCCTTCACAGCTTCGCCGCACCCAACCAAATCCACGTAATCATTGAATTGTCGCTGGTATAGGGGGTAAGAAGCGTTTGGGAATGCCCTCGCTGTAACAGACCCGGATTGCAACCAGGCCCTTGCGAAGAGTGACTTGCCCTCGTCTTTGCCGTAGTTATGAAAAGTATGTATTGCGACCGAGTGAGCTCCGGCCGATAGGCCTCCAATTGTCACAGCGTCTGGGTGTCCGCCGAATGAGCTCACATGCTTTTGCGCAAACTCAAGAAAATGGCGCTGGTCTCGAATGGCGAGATTAAGGATGCCTTCATCCTCGAAAAGAGGCGACGGTAGAAAGCCCAACGCACCAAGTCGGTAGTTAAAGGTGATAACTACCATCGGTTCGGGGGAGTTGGCCACAAATGAGGCAGCATCGAAGCTTGCATAGCTGCGTCGCACGAAGGCTCCTCCATGAATCCACAGAAGAACGGGAAGTTTCTCATCCAGAGGTATACCTCGAGTACGATAGATGTTGAAATTGAGGCAAGCTTCACCCTGGCGCTCGAGAGGGTCGACCGCTGTCGGTACTTGCGGGCAAACTAGTCCGTATTCTGCCGCCGATTTGATACCGTCAAATGGTTCAGGCCAGGTGATGGGGCGAAAGCGACCGTCTCCAGTCGGCTGGGTCGCGTAGTCTATGCCGAGCCACGCATCGACTGTTTCAGGCAGGTCTTTACCAGTAAAGGTCTGTGAAACACCAGTTCCAGAGAAACTGCCATAGCCTTCCAGAACAACAGGCTCATGATTGCAATCGGGCAGACACCAGACGATTTGTGCTGCTCCAAGCAACGCGCGCAGAGTATTGGTGTGCTTCATCTTGGTTGTCAAGTTGATCTCTCACCGTCTTCGGCTGACGGCGGGACGGGAAGCACAGTCTTTTCTACTGGAATAACTTGTGTTGAGAAAGTGCGGTTGCGATTCAGGTCTTTATGCCTCCTAGGTATACGACCCCGCACATCATGACCGACGATCTTAGATGGGTCCGTGCAAGTGCCTGGGTGTGAAGCCATATACGGATACCATGGCTCCGTCATCGGGGCATTCCTTCGGGCACATCCCGTAACAGGTCATCGGATTTCTATCCGCATCGTTCAAGTGCCCTTCGGCGTGGAGACTGAATCGCGGATCAACACAATGCCAGTTGAGCTAGTGTGTGGGGATGATTACAGCATGCATATCCTTGGTTCACTTATCAACAACGCTCATCTTCCCCACACTCCCCAACCTTGCTGTTGCTGCAACCTGTGGATCACACCCACTTGTGTTATCTAGGACACTGCCAGTGAATTGCGAAGCTCAAGCGACGTCGGAGGATATTCTGGGTCCGACGGATGGCGACTTATCTGATGCTAGGCATGACATCTGAAAGCCAGCGTCAGACCGGGGTTGCTCGTGTCGCTAGGTCTGCGAATATGACGGATCGCCCTCAAGCTTACTTGCCGTTCATTCAGAGATCAGAGAAGGCGTGGTCTTCCTTCATGATGCCACAAGACCAGGCGACTAAGCTCAATGGCGGAAGCAATGCTGAGCCATCATTACCATAGGATTTGAGTAAACTAGAGGCAGCTGCCAGGTCATGCCCAGAAATATACCAATTCCGGTTGCACATGGAGCGATAACGCAGCATCCAGACCCGGAAGTGATCTTAAGACAGTGATTGGGATGAATTTGCACAACTTAAAGGAGAGCTCTTGAGCTAAACTTCCGCGTCATTGAACATGCTGAGCCTTTCTCAACAATCCGATTAAAAAGATACGAGTACATTTTATACCACCAAAAACTTGCAATATTCTTAAATAGTAGTGATTAATTTCAGGAGAGTAAACGAGCTTTAACCCGTGGTGGCGAAAGCAGTAGTACAGCCACCTTTCAAGTGTTCAGCACTGTCGAGCTACGAGCAAAATGAACAGTCCGGGCTACTCCGTGCCGCAACCTTTTAAACATTCGCTCTGACAGTTTCGGCGTCTGAGGAATCTCAACGCCGTTCTCGAATAGGCTGCGGGCATTTCCGCATCTGAAACTTCCAGAGCGGCTTAACCTGAACCCTTTCCGTTCACGGGCAAGCCACGCATCCGGGAGGGTAGGCCCACCATAGTTATCACCGGCATCCTTCCACGTCTGAATAACCAGGGTCTTTTCTTGAGCATCTTCTTCAAACCGCACCTCGAAGTCTGTAGGACATGTGGGACAGGAAAAACCGATTGTGTGTCCCGGGGGGCCGTCGAAAACCAGCTCGAGATTTTGCTCAAGCAAAGTACACTCCTCCCATCGAAATCGAAAATATCGCCATTGGTGTTGGCATGTGTTCATTTCCGTCATTGCGTTACTGAGGATTTCCCAGATGAATGGGCGCTTTGGTCGCAAACTGTCGGCAGCCGATGGACTAAAGGACCACTTCTCCGCTAGCAGAAACCTCCCTTGGATAATCTTTGCCTGCGCATGGTATCTAACTTGGATCCGAGACTCAAACAGCGACTTATTTTTCCAAGAGGAGAAAGGGGCAAGTAGGGCTGTCAGGTGTTGCTTGTGCTCGGGGCCGAGATTCAATTGGCGTGCATATTTGAGAGCAAGCTGTATATGATGTTCTCGGATACGGTAACAAGGTCCGTAGTGACTCGCCAGTGTCTCGTATGATGTTAACAGCATTCCGCAGTCATCCCGCTCTATACAGCGTAAAGGTGTTGTTCTCAGGTCTGTCTTGTGAAGTCGGTCGCACTCGTAGCATAACCAGTGGTCCAGTAAGCCATTTCCAAAAGCAGCCATAAATTCGAGACGTGGCAGTGGAGATAGAGTGCGGAGTGCCGACGGCCACTTGTAAGCCACAGTTGCTCGCAGGTCTCTGCAGGTATGCGAGAGGCTCAAGTGATCATGTGGTGATAGTTTGTCTAAAAGCAAGAACCAGATATCCAGAGGAAGCTCAAGTGCCGGACAGGGAGCTACCACGTCCGATGCAACTGTTGCTCGTTATGATTAGTGACTGTAGGATCATGGATTATCACTGGCGAGGGTGTGTTACCTACTTGCAGCAGGCTTTTCATTCCATAATCGTAGGTCCATAATTGCTCTGGAGGTCATTGAGGTTGTGGGCGGGTGTATTTGAATAACAGGATATGCTTCCTTGTATCATGAATCCAACAATAACATGGGTGTCAGACACCCAGGTTGAAGAGAAATTAGGCGACCGAGAAAGGGGCTAAGAGAGGCTGCTGCACATATTGACACGAGAGAGTCAGGCTGAAGGGAAGACTCAGAACATTGGTGTAGCAAGATTTGTACAAACCTTTATACTCGTGAGGAAATCAGAGATTCCGGTGAAGTGGCTTCAGTACCCTTCTGGGTAGTACAACTGGCGCAATAGCTGATGTTAAGGTTATGGCCTCAAGGTCAAAATGACAGCCCTTGAACAGACTTCAACAAAGACAAGCCTGAAGCATAAGGAGAGACTGTGTATGTACTCAGCTGACAGCGGAACATTGCACCAGGTTTTTGCCCTGGACATGATGAATCAGCGACATCGCTTTCGTCCACAGCTTCGCCGTACCAAACCAAATTCACGTTGGGTTTGAATTTTCTGTGGTCGCTACTGACTGGCCCTGAAAAGGAAGAGCGACCTGAAGAGCAGCCATCATCCAGTGCTACTGCCGTGTGGACCTGTCAAACCGCCGGGAAAGAAGCGGTTGGTCGTCGCTGGCTACTTCCTCAAAGATCTAACACGCCAAGATAAACCACAGTGCTGAGACGAAGCCTGGCCAGAGCTGTGTTTCTTCCTCTCTTCATACATATCACGATCAATCACAATATCGATTCTCCTCGACTTCTTCTCTAGTGGGTCTGGCTGCGCCATTTTCCTCGCGACACTGCTAATCGGAGGCTTCCAGTTAAACGTACATTATAATTTCATCAATCCCCGTTGGCCGAAGCTCCGGGAAAACATCGAGCTCGAGAGAAGAGAGATCGAGAGAGCAGCGTTCGATAAAAGCTTGATGAATCTTGACGAAGACGTGAGCGCAATGAAGACTACTATGGACGACATCCAACAGACATTGGAAGACCTTCAAGAAGAAAAACCCCCTCATGATCAATATTTTCTGGAACTCCAACAAAAGGACGAGAAGTTCGACCATGAGCTGAAGAAGATAAATCAAATTCTCGCAGCTTCAAAGTCGAGAATGGACGCTCGTGGTGCTGAGATCGACTTGCTCGCTAAAGGACATACTGCTGCCGGAAAAGAGAGCCATTGTTGAACCGATCAATAATATTAGGGGATTCCCTAGGGCGGTGATCTCGATAGGGGATCACCGATACAGTGATCACCATGGCCGCGGATTCACAGCTCCCAGGAGCACGTGAATCACAGCTTACGTGATCGGTGAATCAGATGGGTATATCTGATTCACGTGGGTAGTGGTAATTCAGAGAGAGAGCATCAATCACATCACAAGACTTGTATCACCTACCCTACGTATTCAGAGCTCTCAGGCACAGCCAACGCAATGAATCAGGGTCCACGTAAGCAGCGAAGCCCTCTCAACAGCCATCGATATAACCAGCAAGTATGTGGACTCGCGGAAGAAAACGCAAAGCTTCGCGAAGAGATAGAGATGATTAAGCAACGAGAGGCTAAGCTCAGGGGGGACATGATTGAGCTGGAGAGAACGAACCTGTATTGAAGATATGGTGTTCGGGTGGTGTTTTGTTTAAAGTCCTCGCTGGCACGAGCTTGTACCTTCGGGCTATCCCTTTACTTATCGAGCACGAGAACTAAGCCATATATCCCGTCTCCTCCGTGAGGTTCGACCTGCTGGTGCTTTCGTGCTGATCGAACCTTCGTTTAGAACCACATTTTGAACGAATTATCCTTCAAATCGCTCCGCTTTTGATCATGAAAACCACATCACACACATGTCCATCGCAGTCTCTCTCTCTCTCTTACTTGGCGGCCTCCAAGACGACCTCGGGCGACAGCTTGCCATCGACGCGTCCACCCTCCTCATCCGACCCGGCCACGCTCCCCGCAGGCCCCTTTTCGTAGCCGTACTCGACAATCTCGGGGTGGCGCCTCTCCCAGAACAGCAGGCCGAGCTGCACGAGGACGGTGAGGCCCGTAAAGGCCGTGACGAGGGGGAAGCCGATAGGGTAGCGGGGCGCGTCAGCGACGCGCCAGGCGCGCAGCGGAATGGTGGCATGGCCGACGTAGACAATGGTGACGGTGGCGGCGACGATGATGGCGCGGGCCTCGGGCTCCTTGCGCAGAATCTCGGCGAACCAGGCCATGAGCGAGGAGGAGCCGGCGTTGGTGGCGTAGGTGAGGAAGTAGAAGCTCAGGACGACGCGGTCGTTGGGCGGCCAGGCGCAGAGGACGGCGAGGAAGAGGCCGTGGAAGGCGGCGCTGCCGATGCTGACCTGCCAGCGCCAGTGCTTCCAGTCGGAGAGGGCGTTGAGGCCTACGGTCGTGACGATCTGCAGGGCGTAGCCGCCGAGCGGCAGCACGTTGACCTGGTAGACGCTGTAGCGGCGCGACCCGTCGGCGTTGGTCAGCGACTCGAGGTACAGGACAAAGTAGGCGTTGGCGCGGTGCGCCCAGGCGTTGAGGGCAAAGGCGAAGAGGAAAAAGTAGGTGACGGGGTGGATGACGATCTGGCGGAGCTTGCGGCGCAGGGCCGCCGGGCGCAGCATCGAGGACGTCTTGGCGCCGAATGAGGCCATGCGGTCGCGGGCAAGGACGCGCTCGGCGGGGGAGAGCCAGATGGCGCGCGTGATGGCCGGGCTGTCGGGGATCGTGAAGAAGGCGACGAGACCCTGGCCGATGGTGGCGGCGCCGGCAATGACGAAGAGCCACTGCCAACCATGCAGGCCGTGGACGCCGTTCATGTTGCGGTAGAGGGCGGCCTGAAGGGCACCGAGGAACATGGCGCCTGCGACGTCCGAGACGGTGAAGACGGCCAGGCGCACGGCGAGCTCGCGCGGCGTGTACCAGTTGAAGATGAGGGCGACGACCGAGGGCCAGAAGGCGGCCGACAGCAGACCGAGGAAAAAGCGCAGCGCGTAGACCGTCTCGGCGCTTTTGGCCTTGTAGGTGAAGAGCACAAAGAAGCCCCAGGCCATCTCGCAGAAGGGCAGAAAGAGCGACGGCCGCAAGCGTGTCTGGATGAGCTGGCCCGGCACGAGGCCGATGGCGTAGCCGATGCTGAAAAAGGTGTTGAAGAGGACGAGCTCGTTGCCGTAAAGCGACAGCGACTCGCGCATACCCGAGACGTAGGCCTGCGTCGTCGCGCTCTGGTCCATCTCCTTCATGATGCCGGCGAGGAACATCCAGGCAAGCAGGAAGACATCGAGCTTGAAGACAAGCACATGGCGCGGGTTGCGAAAGTAGGGGATGACCTTGGCGATGTGTTTGAAGACGCCCGTGACTTCGGGTTCGGCCGTCGCGTCGTCGTACGTCGGCGCAGCGACCGTATTGCCGTAGGAATCAGCGGCATCATGGGCCTGTGCCACGTTTTCCGATGGTGAGATGGCCATCCTGCGTGGGCTCGGGCAGCGAAAGTGCTGGAATTGAGGCTACGAGATGTCGTCTCAAGCTATCATCACCAACAAAGACCATGGCCGAAGACCCTTCTTATCATGAGATCGACCAACCGCCACCAGCTAGCTTCACAGCATGGCACCAAGCTCGCCATAGTCTCGATATCGTGCCCGCTCCGACGGCTGCCAATCACAAAGGGCTCAAGGGTCTGATCGGCGGGTCGCCCGACTCGTGCCTGTGGGGAACGAAGCGACCCATGGTCGAATTGAGGGCGTCGCTGGCAGATGGCGCGATCGCCCTGCTGAACGTCGACATGGCGGGTAGACTCCGCGGGGGAAGAAATGTCGGACGGCTGCCGACGACGTGAGAAGTGATCATAGTCTGGGGATTGGGACGCAGCAGTCGAGAATTCCTTCTTGGTAATGATGATATGGTTTGTCGGGATGAGGTGATGGGCAACGCCTGGAAAATCATCTCTATTGAATAATGTTGGTCGAGACCATGGTCCATGTGTGGGCTGGCCGATGGCAGGGAACCATGGCAGGGAGAAAAAAAAATCCTGCATGATTCGCATGTAGTCTCGAGTCAAGGGGGTCGTATCGTGCATCCTGTTGAGCTGCTTCACATGCACGTAAGAAGTTTGATATGTCTTGCACGGCTTAGATCGCCATGTTACTTAGGAAGAACAGCATAAACACCTGCGATGAAAGACATAGTTATTCCGGCAAGACGACATGCCATGTGAGATTGCTTCAACCGCTCCATACGCCGTACTCCATGCATGCATGCACACACTACCTTTTGCACTATGCCATGACCAGAGATGAAACCGACCATGCTGACTGACATCGGTTGCGCATTTTACCTTACCCAATGTTGAACTCGCTTGCGCTGTTCATGACGCTCTTCATCTTCATCTTCATCCTCCTCTCCATCTCGGCCAGGTCCGTGTCGGCATCGAACAGACTCTCCCGTGCCGAGTCGCCGGCGCCCTGCTTCCTCTTCTTCGACGCCGCCGCCTTCATGGCCGTCTTCTTGCCATCGTGCCCACCACGTCCGACGCCCTGCGGCGCCTCGCGCAGTCCATAACTCTTGGCTGTGTGTCCGAGGTGCAGCTCGGTAATGTCAAAGAACTTCCGCTCCTCCTTGGTGTGTGTCGCGTAGGCCCGCACGTGCGAACGGAAGCCCTTGCGAGCCGCCTCGAGCAGCGCCGCGCCTGATGGAATGAGCAGACGCTGCTCAATGTGTAGCTGTAGAGCCTCCGCTCGCTGCGAGAAGCTGCGGCTGTCCTCCGGTGGTGGCTTGGCGTCCGTGTCGACGGGGAATGGCATGTGCGTCGCGAGGCCACGGTGCAAGACGCCCTCGAACGATTCCGCTTTGGGAACAGATGTCGCCGTAGTGAGATAGTCGACGTAGCCTTCCTCGCATCCGGGCTGCAGGAACAGCACTGCTTTACCGGGGCGACCGGCACGGGCTGTACGACCGATACGGTGCACATGGTCGGCGGCGCTGAAGGCCGGGTCGTACTCGATGACGAGCTCGACCGACGGCACGTCGAGACCACGGGAGGCGATATCGGTGGTAATGAGCACGCAAGGTTCGATGCAAGTCGAATAGGCGGCCAGGGTGCCGGTACGCACGGGTTGTGGGAGGGAGCCGTGAAGCTTGTGGAGGACGATGTTGGGGTTGGCCGGGGATGCGAGGTAAGCCGCAGGGGCAACAGTGTTGGCCGTGACAGCCGTCGACTCGGTCTTCTTGTCGGCCTTGGGCGGTTCTTTCAGCAAGTCGAAGTGATAATCGACCGAGTCGGCGCAAGACATGAAAATAATGGCCTTCATGACAGATCCCCGACGGGCAAATGTGGATTTCAGCAGGGCAATCAGCGACACGAGACGCAGCTTTGCCGGCACAATGTAGTGTGCTTGCTTGAGCTGCGCAGGCGCCGAGAATGCGACTTGCTGCTGCTGCTCCTCGCCCTCCCCGTTCACTACCTCGTCTTCTGCCGTGATGTGTACGGCATCCTCCAAACTGATCTCGCCCAGCTTTTGCACATCCATCTTCATTGTTGCCGAGCAGAGCACCGTCACACGGCGCTTGGGCAGCAGTTCCAGTGAGACACCATCCTTTGTCCTGTTGCTGAGCTCGCCGGCTCGGATCTTGCCGACAATCTCGCGAAGGTCGTCTTCAAAACCCATCTCCATGAGGCGATCACCTTCGTCGAGCACGAGCCATCGCACCGACCCGACGTCGAGGGCCTTTGTGTTGGCCAAGTGATCGGTCAGTCTGCCAGGCGTCGCGATGAGAATGTTGACGCCCTTTCGCAGTCGGCTCTTTTCCGAGTGCTTGCTCTCACCACCGATGACAGTTGTACTGACAAGCCACTGCGGCAGCAGCTGCTGCAGCACGAGATCAATCTGTCGGCACAGTTCGCGCGTCGGCGCCAGGACCATGGCGAAGAGACCAGAGTCACGACGCACCTTGCCCTCGTCGGCCACGGCGAGGATACGCTGCAGAATGGGCAGCAGATAGGCGAGCGTTTTGCCGGAACCTGTCTGCGCCTGGACGAAGGCGTCGCTGTCCTCCTTGATGAGCTGCGGGATGACCTTGGCCTGAATGGCCGTCGGTGCCTTGAGCTTGACCTTGCCGGACAGATCCTGAGCCAGGCGGCGAGAGATTCCGAGGGCGTGGAAGCTGGCGGCCTCCTCGGAGAGAGGTGCGTTGGACGGTTGGGCTGGTTCGGCGTCGGGTTTGGATTCGGCGTTCGGGTCGTCAAAGACGGTGCGCGCCATGGGATTGGATGTGAATAGCTTCGACGTGACCTGTCCCTTGGCTAGACCAGTGCCCTCCCGCTTGCCGATGACTATGCTTCCGGGCGGCAGCTTGCCGGTCTGGTAGGAGGAGGGCATGTGAGGGTCGGCTCGCATCCGTTTCGCGGGACGCTGGTCGAAATCATCGCCGTCGCCGCCATTTTGTCGGGGGTTTGGCTTCGAGCCGGGGATGTAGCGTTGTTGGCTCGAGGGGAAGGCTTCAGTGGGCTTCGTTGTCTGGGGGGTGGAGGATCGATTGGCGTTCCGTTGCGCCTTGAGGCGATCTCTCCATTTCCCGCCTTGGAATTTGACCTGCGTCTTCGCGGGAGCATCGCTGACCGCGAAGTTGAGGATCATGCCATCGTCCGCCATTTTGTCCGTGGCCCTATGGGGTGGTGAGATTGAGCAAGCAGGCGGTGGCAGCGAGAGCAGTCGCAGCATGTTGGGGTCCTGCCGCATGAAGAAAAAATCATGGCTTATCACGATAAGCTTTTGAGGTGGGTCGACCCCGCGGACCCGAAGGATGCATGAGAACGTGTATATGTGTATGCAATAAAGCAGGCATATTTGCTTTCTGGGGTGTCTACTGAGAACATGATATTGGTGATGTTTGTCTGCGTGCTCAACTTTGCTATCCATTTGCTCGGTTGAGTCTAGCACTTCGCGTGAATATGGATGTTCTCCTGCGCTGATGTACTTTTCCCGCCCGTGACGTGTCTAAATCCATCCCGCGTACTCATCGAGGCTCTCACTCCGCACACCATCAACCTCTCCCTGCACACGGAGCAGCTTGACCTTGCCACCCTTCTTCGCGCTCCACTCCTCCAGGAAAGCCTCAATACGCTTCTCGGTCTCGGTGCCCTCCTCGACAAGCAGCGCCAGGGCATCGAAGCCGCCAGCACCGGGTACGACACCTCCAAACACGCCCTCGACGCCGCTCAGCGCATCCAGCAGCTCGCTCTGACTCTCCGGCTCGATCGGCACGCCACTCGCCGCGCCCATCGCCCTGACGAGCTCCCTGACGTCGCCGACGGCCTTGGAAATCGCCGCGGTGCGCCCCTCGCGCAGAACCTCGGCCAGCGCCTCGTTCCTCGCCTGCAGGGCGTCCCAGAGCGCCTTGCTCGCCTCGGGCTGCGCCTTGCGCCACGCCAACACACCCTTGACCATGCCGACCGTCTGACTTCCGCAGTCGACGTCGCACATGCGCAGCACGACGCCCGCGGGCAGCTTCACCTCGCCGCCGACCTCCGTGTCCCACACGTCCCGCGCGTCGACGCGCTCGACGAGCTTCTCCGCGAAACCGGCGGTGCCGGGCGCCGGCAGGTCCGAGAGCAGCTCCGGCGAGAACCGCCTGTACCGGCAGGAACCGAAGACGGCGGCCGCTACGTCGAAGCCGCTGCCGACCTTGCCCTGCGCGGCGCAGTGGGCGGCCTGTGCGAGGTTGTGCAGCGTGTGGCGGCCGGCCTCGGAGGTGAGGTCAAAGAGGGACGTGGGCAGATAGTGCGTCAGCAGGGCAGCGGTGAAGGACGTCACGAGGGCGGCGGAAGAGCCCAGGCCCGTCTTGTGTGCCTCGGCGAGGGTGTGAGGGTAAGGCGCGTAACGGCCAGTCGTGGGGACGGCGTTCGGGGGCAGCGTGTAGTAGTCGTTGTCGGCTAGAATGGTCAGACGAGCGGAGGCGAGGCTGTGAGGGTTGCTTTGGCGACCGATCTGGTGGATGTAGGTGAGAGCGTAGGTGAGTGTTGTTTCTACAAAGGGGTTTGGTGTGATGGAGGCGCCACTGGACTGTTAGCTTGAGGCCATGTGTGTTGTGAGGAACATGATTGAACCAATAGCTATCTGGTTAAGCCGCATTTTTGGCTGCACTTTATGTAGAAGCCGAACCTCTGGATGCAGCTCGCGCGCCCATGAGTATGCTGATTACTGAGATGTTGGTCCAGTCGACGACCCTAACTTCCGTCCTGAGAAAGAAAAGCCAAACATGCCATGATGAACTTGAAAGACATCCCAATCATGAGACCTAATAGACCAGCACTCACCAGCCAAGAAATGCAGTCAAAATGCCCCCCTCTGCCTCATCCCGAATCCGCTCACTCGAGCCGAATTCCCCCTGAAGCATTCGCATTCCCAACTGAACTCTGCGGTAACACGGACACCGAAGAAAAGGCAACAAACCTCGCATTCAGCAGAAGAGAAAGACAATAAATAAATAAAAAGAAAAAAAAAGGGGAGAAAAGCACTCACACCTGCAGCTCCGTAACCTGCACGCCCCCTTCCCCGAGCCGGAACCCATACCGCCACCCGGCACCCTCAAACTGGGGGCTGCTCACGACAACCTCGCTCAGCTGCACGCCCTCGACACCGGACGCCAGCTCGCCGGCGAGCACGCTGATACGCGCACTCAACCCGAATACGAGACCCGTGTAGCCGCGGTCGAGGACGAGGTAGCCGCCCGCCAAGAGGACCTTGCCTGGGGCGGAGACGGCGGTCGCTTTCGAGGGCATCATGAGTGGTGTATGCGTTTGCGTTCGATGGAGGGCAGGAGGCAAGACGGCGGGCCGATGGATATTCTCTGAACGTGCGTGTTTCACTGAGTGCCGGCTTTTGCAATTGGATTTGACGGCGTAGAGGTGATGTCGAGGAGTGAAGTAAGAGGTGACGAGAGGATGAGGCCATGAAAGACTTTGGTGAGCACGGTACAGGGGAGGGGTAAAAGACCCCGCGATGGTGCTGGATGCGCCGCACGGTCCACTTCGCACCCACGGAACACTACATCAGTCAAGCATGCCATATCAACGCATATCACGAATGATGCTTTCATACAAAATGAACGTCAACAAGTTGAATTAGCTTGCCGATATAATACAAGCAGCAGGATCCCTGATCTGCAATGATCTCCTCCGCCGATCCTCTAGCTGCGTCCTCTGACGCTCTTTGCTTGTATATAGGGGAGATGGTCTAACCAGGCGCGAGGCCTCACCGGGAACGCCGTCCCCCGCCGCGCTGTATATGCCGCGACTGTTTTATCCCTCCGCAAACGCCATACACAAAAACTCGAGCAACGTCAAGTCGACACAAGGAGACGCCGGCGCCGCGCCGCTCCACTGCGATGCGCACACCAGCAGTACCACCCATCGTACCCAGACACCCCAGTCTCCGTTCCCTCTGCCAATCGCACTCATGGGGTATCAAACAAGGCAGACGAGGGCGAAAAACAAAGGAAAATCGCGAGAGGAAAACAACCACGCCATCGAAAACTCGCTCCAAGACCGCCAACCCTTTACGCAACAACTGCGCCCTCCTCACCACCGCCGCCGCCAAGCAGCTCCAGCACCTTGTTGACCACGGCACTGGGGTAGCCCCGCGACAGCATCTCACCAACCACAATCTTGGCCTTCTCGCGCTCCTCTGTGGCAAGGAACGCTCGCGTCATCGCCTCATATGTGCTAGGCTCGCGCTTGCTGTGGCCGACAGCATTGTAGATGGCGTACGCCCGATCGATATTCTTCTCAGCAGCCCAGCCGTGGATCAGAGTGTTGGCAATGTAGGGCGTCAGCTCAATGCCACGACGACGCATTAGACCCAGGATGGGCTCCGTGTCGGCAACACGGTGGTTGGCGACCATGGCTTCAAAGAGTGCTTGGAACAAACTGGCATTGACCGGCATCGAGTAATCCTTGACAACGTCATCAAACACCTTGCGGGCGCCCTCCATATCATGGAGCACGCAACCGCGTGCGTGAATCAGAGAGGCGTAGTGCACGGGCTCGGGCTTCTGCCCGGAAGCGCGGATGGTCTCGAGTACCTTCTCAGCAGCATCCATGTCGACAGGCTCCAGCGTGGCGTGGGTGTCGACAAGGAGCTTGTTGGTGTGTGCCGTGGGCGTGATGCCCCTGGCGACCATGCGCTCGTAGTAGGCGAGAACCTTGGACTTGTCACGCTTGGTGGTCAGGAAGAACTGCATCATACTGTTGTAGGGCGCAGGGCGCGCCTTGTAGTTGGGCATCGCCTCCATCTCATCGAAGAGCTGCTCGGCAAACTTCTCATCACTCACACGGCATAGAGCGTTGACAATGGTACCGTATGTGACTGAGGTGGGCTTGATGTCGAGTGCACGCATCTCGGCGAAATAGAACAGACAGTCGCCAATCCGGCGAGCCTTGCCGAGCTTGCCGATGAGAGCGTTGTAGAGGAATGAGCTGGGCTCAACACCCTCAGCCTTGGCGCGGTGGAAAATCTTGACAGCCTCGGTGGCCTCGTCGAACGTCTTGGTGGATTCCTTGAGCGTCGTGATGTACAGACCGAAGGTATTAGCAGATGGCGTCGAGCCCATCTCGAGCAGTTCCTGGTGGAACTGCTCTGCCATATGGCGGTTGCCCATGGTGAGACAGGCACCAACCATGGCATCAAGAATCGAGGACCATCCGTAACGGACCACTGCGTACTGAGGCAGCATGGGAACGTCGGTGCGCGCCATGGCGAGAATGTCGTGGCACAGATCCATCTTGCCGTCGCGCGCAGCAGCCGAAATAAGCTTGGCGTACGTGATGTAGCGAGGGTGGCGGCCCGCCCGGCGCATGTTGCGGAAACGAGACAGAGCTTCGTTCAGGCGGGGGCCCTTGCGGCCGTGGCTGCCCTCGAGCTCATCAGAGATCAGGGACGAACCCTTGAAGTCGGTGTTGTGGGCATAGGGGTCAAAGGTGTCCTCGAAGCTGGAAACGGTAGCCGTGGATCCGTAGGGAGAGTTGGTGAAGGGCTGCTGAGGACCGCTCGAGACCTGCGACGCCATCTCACGGGGGTCGACGACACCTCGCACAGCCATGAAGCGGTGGATGAAGTCAAGACCCTCCTCAATCTCCTCAGCGCTCTGAGGGCTGACGGCGCGAATCCTCTGGAACATAAACTCGGACTGGGTCAGTCCTTCAGCAACCTGGCCCGAGCCGATCATGGCAACCGCAAACATGGCAGCTGGATCAATAAACGCCGGAGTCACCTGCATCTCGGGGGCACTGAGGACGTGCCAGTACCTAGCGGCAGCTGCGACGTCACCCTGGCGGACGCTCATGGCCAAAAGTGCCATGGCCGAGGTGGCAGTTTCGGGATAGTTGAGAGGCACATTGGCAAACGCGGTCATGGCAGTGTACTTGTCACCGCTGTCGGCAGCACGGGTGGCGACATTGTTCATGGCGCTCAACCTGTCGACACTGCTTTCGCCCTCAATGAGCTGGGCCCACTGGAGAGCGTCCTGGAAGATGCCGCGCTCGACAAAAGCCTGGACAAAGCCAGAACTGACAAGAGCATCCTTGATGTCCGCGGCGCGGACACCATACTCTTGAATGATCTTCTCGTAAAACTTCATGGCGCCCTCGACCTTGTCGGAGATGACGTAGGCATTGATGACGGCGGCGTAGATGTGCGAGTCCATGCGGTCCTGAAGAGAAGCGTCGCCGTTGTCGTCGGCGATGGCAAGCGCACGGTACTCGTCGTACACCTCGACAGCGCTGATGAGATCGCCAGTAGCAGCAAACGAAGTGATCATGGCGGGGAACATGGCGGCGTAGGGCACGACTCGGTTCAACTCCATGTGCTCATAGAGACGAAGCATCTCGGAGCATCGTCCGGCGCGAGCACAGGCGCTGATGAGCTGGTAGTAAGATTCGGCAGAGTACGCAGCACGGTACGTGGTGACCGACGTCTCAAACATCTTCATGGCCCAGTCCAGCGGGTCATCCTCGGACAGAATGGCGTGATCAAACTCCTGAGAAGCGAACATGAACTTGCCAGGCTCGTCCATGCCACCGAAGCGAACGCGCTTGTCCTCGAGATCCTTCTTCAACGAAGCCACCTCGAGAGAACGCGAGGCAAGGAATCCGACGAGGATGTTGTACGTATCACTGTCGGGAATCGCCTTCTGCTGGAGCATGTGAGTATAAACCTCGCGAACCTTGGAGACGATTTCGTTCTTCTCAGTGGTCAGTTGAATGCGCGACATGAGCAGCGCATTGTAGGCTCCGGCGATGGGCCTCACACCGGCAACAAGCATAGCCTCGAAGACGGCGGGAATCTCAGCCCAGCGACCATCTTGCGACAGCTTGGTCAGGTGGTCAGCATAGGTTTGGGACTGAGGGTCGATCGGGGGCGTCGCTGAGCGTGCGATGCTCGCCGGGGTGTAGGAGCGCTCGATTTCAGGCGTCAGGGCGCGTTCGAGTAGGGCCGGATCGATGGGTGTCCCGGTCCGGACTGATTCGGCCACGGCCTCTTCAAGAGCCTCTTGGCGCTCCCTGATCTCAATCTCCTTCTCGATGGCAGCGTTGATGTGAGCAAGGGCTGCCTCGGCCTCACGCGGGACTGACGGGACGTCTGCATCCTGTGCGTGGGCCTCGGCCTCGAGCTGCTCCTCGCTGGCTAGCTGCCTGGCATCGCCAACGAGAATGGAAGCTGGCGAGGGCTTCCATTCGATCTGCTTCTGGAACTCAAACTGCGTCCATTCTTCTTCTGCGACCTCGCCAGACTCCCCAGCAGCGTGCTGGTTCTGGAGGTGTTCAAAGTATGCGTCTAGCCCTCCATTGGTGCTGACCTTTTGGGGTCGATGGTCGAGCGAGAGACCGGCAGCGGCACGCTCGGTGTTGAAGGCGGACTGGAAGTGGGTGCCCTGGAGACGACCGAAGCGGGTAGTGTGCCTGCGGGCGAAGGAGGGACGGTTGTGCGAGTTGAGGGCGTGAGGGTGTGTGACGGCGACAAGAGACTGAGCGTATCCGTGGCCGAATGACTTTGCGATTCCTTGACGGAAAAGAGCCTGGTGCAGGTTGCCAAAGATGGTGGGCATTTAGACGGAGGGAAGGGAGGGGATCTGGAACGTGTTAGTTCAGGAACACGCAGAAAGTGCCTGAGGTTTGAGCTGGGCGCAACGCGTATCACGAGCGTGATGCTGATGATGCTTTGCCACAACATCCGAGGAGGCCGTGTGCGTCAGGCTCCAAGACGACAGCGCGGCTGACAAGCAAAGGCCTGAGGCCGGTGATGGGGTGCGGGTGGCACTCACGAAGGAAGGGTATATGCGCGATTGCAGGTTCATTTGACAGCAGCTGGGCCGTCAAACAAACGCGCGTACCGGATTAATTGATGTGATGATGGGTTTGGGGGGAGGGGTAGAAATGGCGTGTTGGATGAACAGGACGATGCAGGGAAAGAATGTGCGAAAGGACCGCTGAAGAGGAAAAAGTGTGTGGGTGAGCGATCGAGGAAGTCCGGGTCGTGATGATGGAGGGAGGATCTGGGTTGGTGGAGGTAGGTACGTGGGTACCTTGGTACTTTGGGTACCTGCTGGGGTGTGGCCCTTGCTAGGTACTGCTGTAGTCGTGACCGGGGGGTGGCAGGGTGGGGATGGAGGAGGGGCCACCAACGGTAATGCTGCGGGAAGACGTGGTGATGATGAGCAAGAAGGAAGCAGTGATGGGCGACGAGCTGGCAGAAAATGGCAGGGCCTGGCAGGCTTGTGGGGCCGGCTCTCTGACGCATCCAAGACTGGGGAAATTTTTCGCGTGGACTCGGGAGGAAGGCACCAGTGGCAGGTCGGCATTGGTGGTAGAAGGGGGCGAAGCCTGCCCTCCAAGCTTCTTGCCCTGGCCGGTACAGGGAAGGTGCGAGGGAGCCAGCTGTGACTCAGGCAGACGGGAAGACGCGTCCTGAGGCCGACTGGCCGAGGGTGTTCGGACTCTTGCCTGCGCCGCTTGGCCGTGCCCGCCACAGCTTGCTTTTGGCGTAGCATTTGCTTCTGATGACCCAAGAGGCCGAACAGCATTGGGTCGGCAGCTCCAAAAGCACGGTTCTTGACATGGTGAGACCGTCTCCCATCAGCTCGCGCAAACCCAATCGCCTTTTTCCAGGCCTCAGCTGCTGTCAGGGGCATGCACGACCTCCATGAAGGTATCTCGCTCAGCAAGCTGGACTTGGAATTGGACATGGGCCCCCGATTCAGGACGTCGTCGTCGAGTCGCGCTGGCACTGGGCGCTCGATCCGCATGTCGACGTGCGCGTCATCACCAATACACCGATATCACCGGCCAGGGGCCGAGGGGGGCAAAAACATGATCACGGAGGATCCAATGCCATACTCTCCCTCCTGTTCCCGTCCAGCCGGTTCTTCCCCCGCAGATCGGGACGCAGATGCGCGCCAGGCTGCCATGGCCACAAAGCTCTCGTCACATTCAACGCTCAGTCTGATGACCATGCCATACTGGGCTTGTCGCCTGAGGATGCATTGTTCCACCGGGTGTATGCATATCTCGTACTTCGCATTGTTAGCATCCCTCCCCGACTTCGACGCTGCTGACATTGCGCGCCTTGCTGAGGGCTGTCAGAGTTCGACACCAGGAGCGGATCAGCGGGGCACGCGACAGATTCAGGCCATTCAGGGCCTTCTCTCAGGGGGCTGTCCCCTGTATTCCGTCCCCTGTAAGTCCCCCCATGGCGAGAAGAACCCGGCAGCCCTCTCGCTTGGGACCAATGAGGTGGCCATGTCACAGGGAGAAGCCGGAAGGCGCGGCCGCCCCGCCTCCCTAGTGGCCCTGTCGGCACGCACCCAGCTGTCCGGTGCCCCCTTTTACGACGATGCCTTCAACTCGAGCCCCATTGGTGAATCATCGACCCTTGGCCCCCCCCCCCCTCCGCCCCGCCATCTCTCCCAAGCTGGAGAGCAGAGATTTTCCCCTTCGACCTCGAAATGGCAGTGTTTCGAGAAGCCATCTCAGATTGAGCCCCCTTGAAATCAAATTATCCCCTATTTCGGGGAACGGGGGACTCGAGGCACAACATGGCCTCTGCGCTCTGCTGGCGAGGCAGATCCAATCTGCGACGCCCCTCTGAGACCCTGAACACGGACGAGGCGCAATCTGCTCGGTCATCTTCTCGAAGATGACAGAATGTCGCTTGTTGGCCACACAAATGGGGGACTTCTCGACCCTGTCCCGAAGCGGGTTGTGTTGTTCGCTCGGTCGGACGGTCGGTTCTCTAGCCTTCCCGCCGCATCCAGCCCGCTCAGCCCGTCCAAGGATCCAACGCGACCGAAAATCAAGCTTGCAAGGTCTCTTGGACCTTCGTTAGGGCAACTGGACCACTGGCACCCTCCACCTTTTGCCTGTCACATGGACACGGTTAACGAAAATGAACCGCCGGCGCGCGGGCACCAGGCCGTGTGTCGCCCTCTTTGCGGGACATAGTAGCCTTCCGAATACCGATGCGGTTCGGGCTTTGCGGCTTACGCCCGGGTGCCCGTCGTAGCGCAATCGTCCCAAGATAGCCAGGCGGCGGCGACTTTTCATCTGACAAGTGCCTTGCTTGGGTCGCGGAGACTTGTTTGTCCGCCGGGCACTATGCACTTGCGCAGCGCTCCTATGGATGTACATGTATGTGCGCGTGCGCGCCGTTGTGTCTGGTTGCTGAACCTTTCGTCATTCTGCATCTGCACTCGCGTGGAGATGATGGGCCATCCGCACGCGTGCGTTGGATCCCGCGTGGGGCACGCCCTGCTGCATGACGATCCGCTGGACGCTCCCACTGTCTCTCGAGCGTCCCAGGCTCGGTCACATTGTAATGAGTGCACGTAGGGGTGTTTGAGTTTCGATTGAGTCTTGAATGAAAGGAGGGGATTACTCGCTTCTACCCGTTGACAATAGACAGCAGCAAGGGAAAACCCGCCAGTGATCGCCTGGCGTATCGTTCCAACCCCAACCCCCCTTCCCCCTCTCAACATGTCTACGATCCAGATGTACCGTCCATTCAGGAGTGTCCTGGCCGTTGTTGTGTCCGCTGAGGACCCCCGACCCCTTGTATAACCATCAAACGCCGTCGCTGCAAACCGAAGCCAAAAAAAAAAAAATCTCCACCGTCCATCCCTTGCGTGCCGGCAAGGGGAAAACGGCTGCCGCATTCCAAGTGCCAACCTGAAACCACTGCATATCTCAAGATGACACCCCGTTTCCGTCGAGGAACGCCAATCTCTATAGTGTGGCCCGCGACCTGACGCTCATGAGCGGCGCAGACTTGCTCGCCGTGATGCCGCTTCGCGTTGGCTCTTCGACCTCGTCGTCGTCGGGGTCTGAGATGCCGATGCGGCTCGCGACCGCTTGCTCCTTCATCAGGGAGAGTCTGTCTGAGTCAGCATGGGGTTGCTCGTCCCAATGGGGTAACAGAAGGTTTGGGGGGGTGGGGGGTTGAACGTACTCGTCGGCGCTCACGCCAGCCAGGTCCATGTTGACCTTTTGAAAGTTAAAGGGCGCCGACTAGAGATAATTAGCAAGTCGTTCTGGCAGAAGAGTTTGTCGAGTGTGCAGACTCACGATGACAAGTCGGGGCTTCTCCTCCTTGCGCCTCGGCAGGCTCATCATCTTGTGGACCCGCATGTAGAATCCCCTGATGCCATCAGGGGAGGCCGACCTCGTCTGGGTAGCAAAGGCAACCATGATGTCGATGGTGGTGAAAGTTGTAGGGAAAAATAAGATAGGGAGAGGATTTGCGCCTGATTTTCCAATCGTCTGTGGAATAGAGAGAGAGAGAGAGTGAACGGCCTGCGTTGCTACTGCTGTTTGCTGTTGCTGTCGGTTGCTCGTGTGGCGTATGATACCACTATATCGATTTCAGGAGGGCAAATAAATTGGTGCTACCGTGGGGCGAGACAAGGACCAAGGACGATATGCCGGAGCGCGTTGTTGGTGATTGGGGGCTTGCGTTTGTTGTTTTTGTCTTGTCTTGTGGAATAAGTGAGGGTGAAGGTGTCGCAGATGCAGACACGAGGAGAGGGAATGAAAGAGTGTGTGTTGGTTGGACGAGATGGTTGCTATGACGAAAGGGCATCGAGGCAAAGGCAGGAGAAGGGACGGGTGATGGTGGGATGTATATAGCTTCCTCCCTCACGGTTCACCTCTTCCCTTGTGGTGAGACAGCCTTTCCATCGGCTGCGAACGATCAGGTCTGCGTTCCAGAGGTGGGTTGGACAGGTTCACTAGCGTCATGTACGTGTTGGGTGTAGGTGCTTAGGGAACTTTGTTCACTCTCTCTCTCTCTCACGTCCCGTCTCTTGGGACGAAAGGGGGAGAAGGGGGGGGGTGTGGGCTTGGGGACGGGCTCGTTCGAGATGAGGAATGTTCATGCGTCGCAGACGGTGTCTGCGTGCGGCGGCGTGCAGAGGGGCGGTATTGGGATGCAGGGTCCAAGGCATGACAGGGCTCGCTTGCGACGAAAGGGTGAACGATCCCGAGAACGAGAGACCGCGCGCTGTCATCCTGCGCATGTTTTTTTTTTCTTCCTTGTCATTGTCTCTGTGCAGCCGCGAAGAGAGGAGGTGAGCGCGGGTTTCTCCTTTCCTGGCCAGTGTCTGAAACCTGCCGCGTGCGTTTGTCCTCTCATGCTCCCTCATATTGTTGTTTCGATTTGGGGGGGGCGGGTGGTGAGAACGGGCCTCACCCAACCCAACCTATTGTAGTGGGTGAGCGGCTCGCCAGGTGGTAAGGGTTCTGGCCCAGGCACCATACCTTACAGCGCTTCACAGCGCGTGAGGCCTGGAGTGGGGGGAGCGGCTTCACGGTTTCAGATGCTGCGCTGGCTGGGCCCTCTTCACCCCCATTCCACCTACTCACTCGCTGCCACTCTACACCAGGCGCCCCTAAGACGACCCAGAGGGGCTCTAGATTGGGGGGGTTTGTCTCTCCTTTGGGCGACCTGCCACGCGTGGAGAGGGGTTGCGTTGGTGCTGTCTCTCTCTTGCTCGCCCGCTCGCTCGCCCGCCCGCCCCCGCCATCGTTCATGCGGGCGTTCGGTTGGATGGATTGGGGAGTGAGGGTGGTTCAAGTCAGAGGAAGCGTGTGTCGGGTTAAGATTGGATGAATGCGGGAGATGTGATGCATGGATTGGACTCGGTGGCCCGCCGTCGGTTGCCTGAATTGGGGACAGCCTGCCCGATTCAGGTTGATGGCCCTGTTCATCGTGGGCGAGCGATCTGCGCTTGCGATATTGATGGCAGATCTACTCGAGACGCTGGACTACACGCTGTAGATCATGACGGGCGGGGCCAACCAAAGTGACAAACCCGGTAGATCGGACTATCTGCAAGCACCGTTGTGGGCAAGCGGGCGTTGACCAACGTCGCGACTCACAGTCAGTCAGGGGCCTCGTGGGGTTCACAACCTCGGTTCCCTTCTCTCCTCTGGCGTTCTGTTTCTTTGCGACCTCGGACACAAGGGAATGAAGAGACACTCGCAGTAGCTTGCGCTCGTGCCCCTCACTTGGTGCTCGCATCAGCCAGCTTCCGTGTTCGTCCCAATTCCTCCGACTACCAGCGTGACGGGTTTCGGGTCTCAGACGACCTTCCAAACCGAAGCCCAAGCGCGGCAAGCGACGCTCGATGTCTGGCACCCTCTCCAGCTAGGCGTCATCTCACGAACCATGGGGAAAAGAAAACATTCAGAAAAAAAATCAGGGTCATGAGGACTGATGCAGGGACTTTAAGCGAAGAAAAAGCAAACAGTTGGTGTGTTCTGATCAGTACCGGCAAGACAAACACTCGCCATCTGAATCACGTCTTGGGAGTCTTCCGTGGTCTCGACGTCGTGCCCTGAAATAAGTCTCTCCAGGTCGGACCCCTAGTTTATCGAGATAGCCGAGGGGGCTTGGGCCTGGCCTCTGTGACGACCTCTCTAACAACTGCCGGTGTTCTCTCCCCCCTTCTTTCACGTCGCGGCCAACATCAGACCCGATGCCCCATGTCTGAGATTTTTTTTAACCATTATTTCGGGTAGTCCTTCAGATGGAAGCTCTTGAGCTTGACAAAGGCCTCGAACCCGAACCGGCTGAGCGTCACGCCCTTGCCGGAGTTCTTCCATCCGGTCCAAGCGAGATCCTAGAGGGGAAGAAAGAATGTTTGTTAGCCTGGGAAACAAGAGTTTCGAGGAACATGCCAGACTTACGGGACTCGGGTAATCAGCCCTGTTGACGAATACAGTACCGGCCTCGACGTGCTCCGCCAGTTCGTACCCCTTGTCCGTGTCCTTGGTCCAGATGCTTGCCGTGAGCCCAAATTCGCTGTCGTTCATCAGCTTGACCGCCTCCTCGTCACTCGACACCTTCTGCACAGGCAGTACCGGGCCAAACGTCTCCTCCGTCATGACCGTCATGCTGTGGTCCACGCCCGTCAGCAGCGTCGGCTTGACAAAGTTGCCCTTGGTCGGCAGGTTGGCGAACGACTCGTTCTCGGGCGTCGCATCCTTGGCGCCCTTGTCCAGGGCATCCTTGATGTGCGCTTCGACCGTCTCCTTTGACCGCTTCGAGATGACAGGACCAATCTGTGTGGCCTTGTCAAAGGGGTCACCGAGCTTGTAGCCCGCAAGGACCTTCTGCGCCGCCTCGACAAATGCATCGTGCACACTCTCGTGGACGTATACGCGCTCGAGCGAGCAGCAGCTCTGGCCCGAGTTGAAAATGGCACCGTCAACAATCTCCTCGGCGGCCCAGGCAACGTCGACGTCGGAACGCACATAAGCGGGATCCTTGCCCCCAAGCTCGAGGCCGACATTGACAATGCGGTCTGAGGCTGCAGACTGAATGGCAAGACCACCGGCGACAGAGCCTGTGAAGGCAACGGCCTTGATGAGGGGGTTGCGGACAATGGTCTCAATCTGCGTCGGCGAGCCAGAGTGGAAGTACTGCAGCACGCCCGAGGGGAGGCCCGCCTCCTCGAAGCTCTTGGCGACCTGCTCCACGATGGTGGGGGTCTGGGGCGACGGCTTCAGGATGACCGTGTTTCCGGCCAGCAGCGCTGGAATGAGCGAGTTGACCAGGATGAGGTAGGGGTACTTGTCGATGGTTAGCAAAGGGAGAGACATCAGGGGAAGGACTAGTGCAACCTACGTTCCAAGCAAAGATGACAAGAATAGGTCCCACGGGAACCTTACGAATGAAACGCTTGAACCCCTTCTCCGCCTCGCCGTCTGTGTCCTTGAGAACGTCGTCACTAATTTTGAGAAGGTAGTCGGCACGCTTGATGGCAGTCGTCACTTCGCCAGGCGTGTACGAAATGGGACGGCCCATCTGGACGGTCAACTCCTGACCGAGATCATCCTTCTTGTCAGCGAGAGACTTGAGAGCCTTCTTGACGATCTCCTGCCTCTCGGCGAGAGTCGTCTTGCGCCATGATTCAAAAGCGGTGGTGGCGGTGATAGGGAGGTTGTCTAAGTCAGCCTGGGAGATGCCACTGCGGGTGAGGATGCCCTCGTTCGTGCTGGGCGAGATGGTGGTCAAGGTTTCAAGCGACATCTTGGTCAAGCGATTTGTTTGTGTTTGTAGATGGAGAGATGAATTACGATTATCCTCTTGAAGAGGAGGAGGCAAACGTTTGTGGCCACAACTTGTCGAAGCGGTACCTGATTCAGGGCGTGTGTGTGAGATCACTGAGGGGCAACAGTGCCCCGCCATCGTACACCGGGACCGGCGGCGCCACTGGACGTTGCTCGATAAGGGAGGCTCTCCGATTAGATAAGAGCCGGCAGCAATCGCGCTTGGGATCCACCAAAAATTTGCTCCGACTCTCCTACCGCAGACTGATGACCTTCAGCATCACGACAATTCGATACCTCGTGCACTGCTCAAAATTGCTGCCTCTTTTGCTTTTCTTACGCCTTGTAGTACGCCAAAAACACTCGTCTCCAAGGCCCTGAATATGGCTCCCGAAAAGAGGAACGAGTTCCTCGACGCCGAAGACAGCGACGACGACCAGAGCCAGGGCTACGATTCAGAAGCCGAAAACCTGCAAAAAGGCGGCCGCACCTCCAAGCGCAGAAAGGTCGACGAATCCGACGACGAAGACATCCTCTCAGACAACGAGTCCGTACTCCCCAGCAACGCCCCCGACTCCGAGGCCGACGACGATGCCGACAACAGCACATCCAAGTCCTCCAAAAAGTCCAAGCCGTCCCTGCCCGCGCCGGCCTCCAAGGCCCTCTCTCACAAGAACCTCATCGCCTCCGAGGCCGCCATCCGCAAGTCCGGCGTCGTCTACCTGTCCCGCATCCCGCCCTACATGAAGCCCCACAAGCTGCGCACGCTCCTGACGCCGCACGGCGCCCTGAACCGCGTCTTCCTCGCGCCAGAAGACCCTGCGGCGCACACGCGCCGTGTGCGCGCCGGCGGCAACAAGAAGCGTCTCTTCACCGAGGGCTGGGTCGAATTCGTCAATAAGAAGGACGCGAAGCGTGCGTGCGAGCTTCTCAACGCGCGGCCGCTGGGCGGCAAGAAGGGGTCGTACTACCGCGATGACATCTGGAACCTACTCTATCTGAAGGGTTTCAAGTGGAACAACCTGACGGAGCAGATTGCGGGCGAGAACGCGGAGAGGACGAGCAGGATGCGCGCCGAGATTGCTAGGACGACAAAAGAGAACAAGGAATTTGTGGCCAACATTGAGAGAGCAAAGGTTATCGACGGTGTCAAGGCGAGCAAAGAGAAGAAGAGGAAGAGGGCGGACGGCGAGAACGGCGAGCCGTCGAAGGCTGGGGGTGCGTTGGAAGAGAGGCCGATGACGTTCAAACAGGTGTCGTTGGCGAAGAGGAACACGGGGGCAGACTCGCAGCCGGAGCACGTCACAAGGGTGCTCAGCAAGATCTTCTAAAGTAAGGCGGAAGGGAATCAAGCGTTGTGCCTTTTAATGAATATATGCATCATCAAGCGTATTCAATGGGTTGCAGTATTCACTGTGCGCCTGATCATGTCATGTCACTCATCATGCGACCATTGTCCTGATTTCGTCATCTCTCATGCATTTTTTTTTAGGCAAGGCTTCTGGTCCCTTTCCATCTACCAAGTTCCCGCACTATTCGCGGATAGCCAACTCATCCATGTCCTCCAGCAGCTCAGTCATGTCGACCTTCGGGCCTTCATCCTCGCCCTCCGTCTCCGCAATGCTCATGGCATCGGGGTCCACCCGCTGCTGCTGCTGAGACTTGTACAGCGCCATGGTGGCACGGTACTCCTCGTCCTCCTCGACATCCTGCAGGAACTGCTCGTACTGGGCATCCATGCGGTCCTGGTCGGCCTGCTTGGGCAGCAGCTCGCCCTCGTCCTTGGCCATGCGCTTGAGCTTCCACTGGCGCTTGCGGTTCTTCTTGCGGCGCGGGTAGTGCTTCTTGACGAGCATGACGTCCGGTATCCTCGAGCTGTACGTGTTGGAGGACTCGATGGCTTCGAAGTCGGGGTTGTTGAAGTTGGTGCCAGTGATCATGTAGCCTGAGGCCTGTTAGCGTTCATCCCTCAAAACCACACACGAGGAAGCATAACATACCCATAGCCGAGTCACCAGGCTGCAGCAGGTTGCCCAGATGTGTGCGCACGAAGTAGGTCGTGTCATTGACACCAAGGTCAGAGGCACGGGCGACAGTTGCCTCGGCGGCGGCCCATTTTCCGCGGGTGACGCCGGTCCTCTCAATATCCATGACGACGAACTCAACCATTTGCGTCGTGTCAGCCAACGACTGGAAGGGCGAGCGCCAGTAGACCGGCGAGCTGACGTCGGAGATCTGAAGCGTGCTGGGATCGACAAAGTACACAGAGGTACCGATCTTGTGGCACAGCACCAGGGGCGTGATGTTGCCCTGCTGCTTGGCCAGCTTTATCGGCAGCGCGACAAGGTCATCTCTGCAAATGGGGACGAGCTCGACGGACGACGAGAACTTGTAGGACTTGGTGGCGGTGTGGACATCCTGGGAGATGAGCTCCTGCGACTTCTTGACCTTGACGGGCACGACGGCATTGAGGAAGTCGACAAACTTGTCGGCCTGGTTCTTGTGCGCGAAGAAGAAGTCCATACCCGAAGGCGCCTCTTTGATGTTCAGGGTATCCTTGTGGGCACCGTGCTTGAGGATCTGCTGCTCGAGGAAGAGAAAGGTACGCTGGTGAGGGCAGTTCTTCTGTCGGACCTGCACAACGGATCTCCAGACTGGTCCATGTTAGTCGACATCTACACGAGGCGCGACCAGAGGGACGTACCGTGGGCAGTGAAACTCTTGGCGCACTCGGGGCACTGCGCATAGGCTACGACGTAGATGGCCTCAAAAGCCTGCTGCAGCAGCACGCCGTCCTGCACCTCATCCTGAATCGTGATCTTGACCTTGATACGTTTTGAATGCGGTTCGGTCCAGACGAAGGACGCGTCGATAACTCGGACTTTGTTGAGGCCTCGCAGCTTCTTCAGACAGAGGGCAAGGAGCTCGCGAGATTCGGGCTGGGCGACGATCCTAGAACACGTCAGCGACGGCCATTTTGTGAGCTGCAAGAGTGACGTACCATGACTGAGGAGGCAGCAACCAACGGTCGCAGTCACGGCAGAATGTGAGAGTGGCCTCGCGCTGGACGCCGTTGGAGATATCGCAAGTCAATCGCAGACAAGCCTGGCAAATGGTACCGGTCGAGCCGTCAATAGGAGCACCGCTGCATAGTTGTTAACACTGATGAAAGGAATGCAAGAAACGAGAGTGCAGAGGCTTACCAGTTGTGGCAGAGCACAGTGGCGACAGTCGTCTTCCTGGTGAACTCCATGGTTGGGTTCGGTGTCGGCCTGGCGACGATGTCTCGCTTCGGTGGTGGGGTTGAGCGCCGAGGGGTCGACGCAAAGATGCTCCGACACGCACAGCGGTCGAAAAATTGCAGCCTTCGAGTTGGCCTTTTGTTTTTCGGTCGAAGAGCTGGAAAGGAAAAATCTACACACACGCAAATGTATAGAATCCTCTGAAGATGGCCGGCGCCTAGTTTAAACCAGACGGTGACAATGACGAAGTGGGCGCCAGAATATCGATATGGAGGGGTTCATTCTGGATTTTTTCTTCGACTATCGCCCCCGCCTGATAAGATAGATAAGCCACTCGAGCCCAAACCACGCCAGCGCAGCCAGCATCGCTAATTGCCCCCGCCGGCCCCGCGCTCGTGTCGGAATATGAGTCACATGATCTTGAAAGAGGCAAAAGTGCGTTTCCTCGAACGATTCCCATGTGTTGCATTATGTAATACGCTTCTTACTTGTTCGTGATGATAAATCGGCTCCATCAGGCAAACTGCAGCTTCCAGAGGTCACCAAGCCGAGAGTTGTCCTCGGCGAGACCTCCATGGACGATGATCGCGTCGGTGCCATCCTCTTGGTGCGCCACATCGGCATCAAACCAGCCGCGCGAGGAGGGGGTGTCGCCCGTGAAAGCGAGCTTCGTCCAGATTTTGTGGTGAATGTCGAATGCCCAGACATCAGAGAGCATCTTTCCTGCTCCAGCGTGACCGAGTGCACTGGGATCCCGTTCGCCAAAGAGCGTAACAAGCTGATCCTTGCCTTGTGACTGGACGGCGACGAGAGCAGCGACACTGCGCGCCTCGGGCCCCTGCACGCCATCTGCCTGGAACGAGATGGTCGACCATGTCTCCTTCGCAATGTCGAACACGTCAATGGCCCCGCCCTGCTCATGCTCGCCATCGAACCCGTTCATTCTGTAGATTTTCCCCTTGGAAAATGCGATCGATGTTCCTCCGCGTGCGGGCGGCGGGGCGGCCGGCAGGACAGTCCAGATCCTCGACTCAACGTTGAAGGACCAGAGGTCTGCCTTGCGGCCCTTCTCGGGACATCCAGCGTGGAGGTAGATGGTATCCACGCCATTGGAGGTCGCTGCGTGATAACTTCGCCCATCGACAAACGGCGCCGACGGGTCCGCTGGCGTGATCAGCGTCCAGCTACTGTCGGCGGGCGTATACCGCCAGACGGCGCCGTTTTCTTCAACGGGCGCCATGGCGATGCCGCCACGGCCGGAGAACAGATAGAGGGCATTCTTGATGGCCACGCACGATGAGCCGACGCGAGGCGAGGGCGCATTCTGGGGTGCCGGAATGGTGTGCACAGACGACGTGCCTGGGCATGTTAGCCGTGTCGCTCACACGGAATGAGAGCACTGCATGCCTTCGCCCAGGCGAACGATATCGAGCTGGTTATCGATGGGTTCTCTGGGAAGGAGTTCTCCGCCGAATATGTACGCAGCCGATCCGAGCACGGCAATGGTTTGAGAGGAACGCTGAAGCCGTTGGCTCTCAGCAAGCTTGATCCACGAGGCTTCAATGTTGGCCATGATTAATGAGGAGATATTCGCTGTACACTGGAGCCGAAATTGACCGCAATCCACCGATGTATCGTGATTGAGATACGATGAGATACCCTGATGGTCGTGGCTGGTCCTTGATCTGCAACCCCGCCACGCGCTAATTCCGCTGTTCAGCCTCCTCGGTCTCCGAGTCGTTGAACAACACTAATTACGTAGATGCCCGTGTATCACGAGATCACCATAATGCGGTGAGGTTCAGACCTACCTTGACTTCAGCCTTGACGTTGCACTGGCTCGATTGCTTTTCACGTTGAATGATACATGAGAATAATTGTCCAAGCTCGTCTATCTGTCTGAATGGCCAGTTCTCTATAGATTACGTAGTCAAATTTGTTAGATCTCTGATGGGTTTATATTACCCTGTTCCAATAGCCGTTGTGCCAAGAAGATAATCACCAGCCCGACCCGGGATATTCTTTGTAGCTGCGATCTCAAAATCACCTGACTATCCTGAAGACGTCAGAAATGAACACGAGTTCAAGAGGAAGTCATAAGCGTAGTGACGCACTGATGAGCCGCTTTGCACAGTTGCTCACTGGGTTAATATCAAACACCTCGTCAGGACTGCCACCTAAGCCTCATTCCGGTCGAGCTATGAAGTCTTCCATGCACATGACATTTGTTTAATTCGGCCAACACACATTCATTTGTCTCGCCCGCAAGGCTCAAAATATGTCCCACAACGATATCTTCCCATCCTTACTGCCCGCCGCCAGCCAGTGTGCCGCCTCGGCATGCGCAATCCGCCTCTCCCTGACACTCACCTCTCCCGCCCTCCGCACCACGGCGCCCCCACGCTCCTCAACACCACCGGCCGCCTGCGGTGCCTTCAGCGCACTCGCAAACGCAACAGCATAGCACCCAACCTCGTGCCACTTGAGCACGGCGACCTCCTTCATCGTCTTGCCCGAGTACACGCGCACCATGGCGTCCCACCCGCCCGTCGCGAAGACGCGCCCGTCGTCCCGGAACCGCAGGCTCTGCTGGCCCGAGTGCTTCGTGTTGACCACCTTGAGCGGCTGCTCGAGCACCTCCATGCCCGCGGGCGGCGGCACGGGGTGACGCGCGACGACGGCGTCGGCCGAGGACGTCACAAAGGAGAGCCCGTCGGGGCTTACGTCGAGGGAGAGCACAGGCTGGCTGTGCGGCTGGGTGCGGTACGTCGTGTTCCACGTGCCGCTGGCGGCGGAGAGGTGCATCGCTGTCGTGACGCCGTTTTCGTAGCCAGCGAGGAGGGTCAGGGAGCCGCCTTGTGGGACGAGGGCGAGAGCCATGACCATGCCGTTTTGGCCCGGGGACTTGACCGTGTGGCGACGGGTCTGGGTGGGGAGGTGGTAAATGTCAATCTGCTCGTTGGTCAGCACGTGGCATGGACAGCAATTGAAAGGCGGAGATTGCTATTTTCAGCAGTAAATGGGGGACAAGGCTAGCGAGGCAGGGTGCACGTACCGATTCGGAGGCGAGCGTGTTGGGGACGGCGAGGAGGAGCTCCGGATCGTCGCCGGCGAACGGGGGATCGGTGGGGACGCAGGCGGCAAAGGCGCAGAAGTTCATGGTGTTCACATCTATGAGATGCAGAAGCCAGGGCTGCGGGCGGGGTTCGGACGTGTCGTCGAGGGGGAGCTTCTTGCTGAGGTTCGCCTCATCGGACGTGGCGAGCTTCCATACGGCTAGCTTGTGATCACGGCCATGTCTGTGTGTGTGTGAGCTTGGCGAGCATCAAAAGGGGGAAAGAGCTGCCAAGTCGGGCAGCCATTTCGGCCATCAGACGGCGAGATCGACGCACGTAATGATGCGGTCGGCGCCCCAGCCTTGAATGCCGAGAATGGCATTGTCATGGGGTTGCCAGACGGCCGTGGGCCTCATGATGGTGAGGTCCCAGAGGGTGACATAGCCCTCGGCGTCACCACTGGCGAGACGGTCATTGTTGCCGACAAAGGCGAGAGCGTGCACTTGAGCTTTGTGGCCGCGAAGGATTGTTCGTGGGTGTGGTGTTTCGGGCATGGTCCGCGCCGATGATGTCGGGGTACAGGGAGCACGAGGCAGGCGATCGTGTGAGGGGAGGATGAAGCCCGTCGTCGTCAAGCTTTCGGGCCAAGCGCGACAGGAGCCAGGAGGGGAGGGGGGGGGGGTTCAGAGTGAAGCTTGGGCAGGGGCTTGCTTGGCTTGATCCTTCGACAGTGACGGTGGTGCTGCAAGTACTCGGTTCGCCATTTTTAGCCTGGGTGGGACCTCAGTGGGTTTGGGGGAGTGCAACGGTGAACCCCCTACCGCTTTCGCATGGTACCTAAACACCTACAGGCAGGTACAGTGCAGCTGGGCTGTGTTCTGCGGTCTTGAACAAGGCGGTGCACCAACCCTGAGGTCTAGACCATCTGATGAGCTGTTGAACCTCTTGATGCAATACTGCTACATGGAGAAGATATACGAACTATATATCTAGATGCCTGTACGTTACCTCATGTTCCACAGACGTACCCGCCCCCAAGAATCTGCTGAGCTAGCACCTGCTTCGATGTATATCAAAGCTTTTTAGGTAGGTAGTGAGCATTGCATATACCAAGGCCGAATTCCAGCACCAAAAGGATGAGCCTTAAGCAGCGTTGTTCGTGATGTCACCTCAACTCAATTGGGCCGAATCGTCCTACTTGGGAAACTTGCAGATTATGGGCGTGTCTGATCCTACGAACCCCCTGGTCAGCACACTAATGAGCTTAAGACTCCCTGAAGGATTCAGGCGATCGGCAGATTCAGCGCTGGAAAGGGCAGTCGTAGGCGTGCACATTTTTCAATGACATACGCTCGCCATTGTTCTTTTCTCACAAAAAGGCTCAAAACATTTGCCTCATACGTAGAGGCAGTACGCTGAGCTGGCGCGAGATGCGAATACAACGGAAAACTATGATCTAGATTCAGGCTGGCTGTCTACCTGGACAAGGCTTATCCCGCCATGCGCGCGTGACCACGGCGAGTCTTTGGTTGTCCTCATTACTGCCGCCGTAGATTTCGTCCCGTGTTGCAGCGATGGCAACATGCCCTCTGTCACGAAAACAAGCTTGATCTGATTTCCCGAGTCAGACAATCTTCCAACGTCACCCTCGGGAATCCTTACATCCCTCGAGCTTTCCAGGACGGAGGATCAGCCAAGACAAAGAGATCCGGGATGAACGGCTCTGCAGCGAATGGCAAAACATATGAATCGCCACTGCGAGCGAGTGCATCCGCTAACCGACATCACGGCCCTCGGGGGAGTGTACATGTTGCTCAATGAGGCCATGATCAGTAGTGCCACTTCACAAAAGATGCTCAATGCGTCTGATTTCGGTGGATACGATCCAGCCACCGCACCGCTTGACATGGTATGCCCTCAAAATAGCACCTGTTCAGGCTTGTTCAGGGTAAGCCCGCTAGGCCCAACATGCTCTAGAAATCAGGGTCCACCTAGAGCAAGATCCCTGCGTCAAGCTTCGGCCTTGAAGCTCTGGTAAAGCTCAGCCCTTCGGTGCGTCTGTAATTGGGCTTCGACGTCTTCTGCAGGCAACATCTCTCCTAATCCCGGCTCAGTTTGCTATTACGGTCTACGGATCTTCGAGTTATTCTGAATCCCACAGGATTTGGATACAGAACCATGACGATGAAGGATTGAGCTACCATGCCGGTCCATGTGCACGACTCGGATCTCATGCTCTACGTTGAACATGTTGGTCATGTCGTGAAGATCGAACATCACAAAAAACAGCATATAAGAACCCGAACTGATCTCCAAATTAAGTATCATTTTTCAGTAGCAGCATCAACAGCTTCAGCAATAACTCCTCTACCAACAGCACCCTCGCTGTCACCAACTCCTCTACCTCACTCAGACCCTCCTCCATATCTTCTTCCACATAACAACATCTCCCCCGGAACCTCTTCTCGTTCATCATGATCAACTTGCTGGTCTCCGCTCTCGCACTCGCCGGCGCCGTCTCCGCCAGCCCCTTCCCCCAAAACTTCTGCCCTGCCGGCTGCGACGTCATCGTCACCGAGCACCCAAACCCAGACCCCCACCAGACCTACTTCTTCCAGCAGATGACGGTAAGTCCTTCTTTCCGCAGGCCAGCCTCTCAACGACCGAAGTAGCTGACCCAGCCCCTCTCAGAAGCCACACAGCTGCGCCGGCAACCCGGGCTGCGAAATCTCCAAGTCCGAGGTCGAGGGCAACGTCGTCAGCTTCGGCGCCAGCATCAGCGGCGCCGGCTGG
This sequence comes from Verticillium nonalfalfae, assembly GCF_003724135.2. NCBI lineage: Eukaryota > Fungi > Ascomycota > Sordariomycetes > Glomerellales > Plectosphaerellaceae > Verticillium > Verticillium nonalfalfae. The sequence goes on from NW_021167296.1 coordinate 39,564, forward strand.
ATCAGCGCCGGCCTCGAGGTCTCGCAGTACGAGGAGTCGGGTGAGGTGCAAACCTGCTACGGCGACCCCGACGACACCATCTGCGTCTTCTGGCGCACCGCCAGCACCATGTACACGGTCAACCACCAGTCTAACAGGTGCTGCCTGCCCGGCCCCTACGCGCCCGTCGTCATCACCTCGCCGAACGCGGGTGGCGTTGGCTCCGCGAGCATCTGCGGACGCAACGAGCAGTGCAAGGACAAGGGTTACTCGTACTGGAACAACAGTGAGTCCATCTCCCTTTTCACTAGATGCCCAATTTTGGGATGGAATGTGCTGACCTGGATTCTCATCACAGTGGAGCGCCAGAATGGCGGTGTTACGGTGTCTGGTGGCCCTCAGTCGTGGCCTTTTGGTAACCAGCACCTTGGCATTGTTCCTGACATGGACGAGATTCCTCCCCGTACCGCCGGCAGGGTCTGATAGCCTCGTGTTCGTGAACCGTGAGTATCAACGGTGCTTAAATATCGGGAGGCCCTTATCACGACCTGGCAGCCTCCGAAGAGGGAACATTATCAGAGGGTTGGGGTTGCTGTTAGCAGAAGCTTAGGTAGTGACTCTGAGGCGATAGGGTATCTTAAGGCGTTGCGTACTCGTTATGATGAATTAAAGTAAAACGTAGTTTGATCACTATCGAGAGAAAGAATGTATTTACAAGTATACAATGCCCGTCCTTATATACCCATTCATCCTGTCCTTGTTATTTAGTGGTGTTGGAGTGTTATTTTAAGCAGAGTGAAGAGGTTTTCAATACGTGGTCCGCAGCAGATAGAAGATAGGTAGGGGGTCGGAATATATATGAATTCTGGCCCTCCGCAGCTTGGAGGGCCCTCCGTAGCCTATATATACGTTTCTCGTAGCCCTTAGCCCTCTAGCTGACCCCCTGCTGGCGACTCCGCAGGGAACCCGCAGGGTCCCCTGACAAGTGGTGAGCCCATGTTGAAAAGCTGACTGTTGATTGGCGGTCCTGTCTTGTTGGAACACAGACCACGGCAATCCTGATATAATAGTGATCCCCTTATTAGATCACTATTGGCGGTGATCCTGTTATGTGACCTAATACCTGGCAGTGTTATCCTATCGTCTTCACTGTGTTGTCCCTCTGGGTCGTCTGTCGGTCCTATTTGTATTCTCTGGTTGTTACACTAGGCCTATGTAGTATTACTAGGTCTAACAAGCAACAACCCTAGTATATAAGGCTAGATAAGGATTACATCGTGAGGAAATCTTTCGATGGCAAGTGATAAACACTTCCGGCATGATTGTTGAGGTAAGACGAGAACAGATCTTCCTTGTTGGATGCTTGCTGATGCCAAAGCCAGTCTCGCTTCCCAATTTCCACAAGCCCGTACGATCGAAGTTTTCATGGGAAAATCGAAGAGCTCAGCCCAGCAATCAATAGAGATAAGTTTGCTTTGCCCCTTGAAATGTGTCGTCTCATCGCTTGCCTCGGATTGGCAATGTCCACACGAAACAATTTCCAAACGGTTGTTGGCGAACATGGACAGTACGTCCAGATCACCGATATGTTTACCCCCGTCATCAATAGACACAAGCGACTCCACCAGAACTGCAAGCGTGTCGCACAGGCCTCTTGGGCCGATATCTAGTGGCATTTCGTAGTTCGTGAATGACAGATGTAGTGATGTATTTGTAAAGCTGTCGACAAACTTGCCATCGAATGAGTCGTGATTAATGATGCGCCAGGAACTCAAGTCGCACTTTTCCAACATTGGCTGGGAAGGCGGAAGTAAAAACGTGACCTCGGACCGGCCAAGATTTCCGAAGATTTGCTCTATGGAGCCTTGCTTTTCTGACTCTGATGGATCTGTCAGCAAACTGGAAGCAACAAAGATGGAGTCTCCTGACGATGCAGCCAAGACGTCTTTCAGCATCTCCGGTTTTATGTCCATGTAGCCGGTCTCCATCATGGCAATGCAAGCAAAAGTCACACAACGCACATCGTGTGCCCATGTGTGGCAAGAACACCCAGACCCGGCCGTGCCCACGCTGCTTGACAATGATGCTGTTTCCACAAATGGTGACTCGGCGTCTATGTAAGATGCAAGTCCAGTTGGACGTCGAGACACTGCCGCGAACCCCTCCAAAGACAGGTGATGGCTAAAATTTGAGTCTCTCGATAGGGCGTGGAGTGAAGCGACCCATGTGTAACTCAAGAGAGGCTCAGCGAAGATTTGAACGTTGATTGTCGCCCCACTCAATATCGAATAGACTTCGGTGACATATTCCAGGGCATAGATCGGATCAGGTATCTTGTCCGACGTGAAGTACCCCCCGTGTATTTCTTTTACCCAACAATTCCGCATATGAGCGATGAGTGCCTTGGAGTCAATCTTGCCAGATGAGAATAGAGACTGGACAAAGCGAATGCTCGATTGCTGCATGTTGGGATCACCTTCGAGGGTGACGTCATCTTTGATAAACAAGGCCATATTCGAAGTCATGCCCAGAAAACCTTTGTATCTGTTTGGGACTTCTTCGGCGCAATCCATTGGGAATTTCCTGGGATCATTGCTCCAGGGGCGCTGGGCCAGGTTCCTCGCCGGTTGCAATCCGGCATAGAAAAACAGACCTTCGAGCTTGGATGAAGTCAACATGTTTGTCGTGCAGCAAGTGACTGATTTCATGTCCAAATGACAGTCCAGTCCACACCCGAGCTTTGATAGCCGACAGGCACAGGGTGGTCCGTCTGGTACGATACAGCCGCAATCATCTCCAGTACAGTATGATTTATCTCTGTGACACCTGAGAAATGTCCATCGGTGAGGGTATAGGACGGTGTTTGAATCTTTAGAAATCAGCGCCGAGGTTTCTTGTGTATCAGATTGGACAGTTTCTCGAACCTTCTTGTTCCACATGACGTGATGTGTGTTCGTTTTGGGTGCGGAGAATCAGGTCGTCCCTAGCGAAAGGACCACGTTCCAGGACCCTTTCACGCAACTTAAGAAATTTATAATCATCGTCATCGACCATGTCGAGCAGAGTGGCGAAGCTACTCAGCCCGAAAAAAGCTGGGAGCTTTGGCAGGAAGTTTTTGCATCGTCGTTTTCCAAGCCCGAAGAGCTTTGCAGACTGGCCTCGGTCGATATCACGAGGAGTGCCATACTCTGTGGCCGCGTTTGCTAAGTGGTAGATCCAAGCAACCTGTATGCTTCCTTCGGAGTTAACAAGTTTTAATAGTTCCAAGATCAACTCACAGCCGTCCTGAACGCTTAGGCAAGCCTCTTCCCACGAGGAAATGATAATACCAAGTACGACGATCCACAGCTCCGTGATGGTGATACGAGAGGTGTCCGATGATAGTTTCCGTTCTGTTAACTCTCGACGGGAATAATAGCGCATGTGTTGAGAGGGCTTCACTGCTCATGTGAACCCTGATTCATTACTTTGGCTGTGCCTGAGAGCTCTGAATACGTAGGGTAGGTGATATAAGTCTTATAATATTATTAATAATATCTCTATAGATTATCGCTACCCTCGTAAGTTAGATATACCTATTCGACCTACCGATTACGTAAGCTATAATTCACGTACTCTTAGGAGCTATGAATCCGTAACTACGGTAATTATAGGATCGGTGATCCCCTAACGGGATCACCGCCCTAGAGAGTTCCTTAATATTAGTTTAATACTAGCTCTCTTTTCTCTATAGATAGAATAGCTATAAGAACTAATATCGGGAGCTACTGCTAGGGTTAGTAGGCGTTCTAGTGCGCTTCTAGTCCTTAGTCTCTAGTACGTTAGATCTACCCTTCTCGTTTTAATATTATTACTTAATAATAGGAGAATAATAATTATAATAAAGGAAACGTAACTTAATCTCCCTATTCTAATAAGCGTTAAACTCCTAGTCCCTAGTACTTTAGAGCGGTAGCATTACTTATAAATAGCTCTCTAAGGAAATAAATTAAATTATAATTTAAATAATAGGAATAAGTAGTTAAAGCCCTTTAATAAAGGAAATAAATAATAATCTAATAGTATAATAAGTATTTAAATAGCGCTCTTAGAACGGCCGAATACGTACTCTTAATACCTTTAAATTATTAGTCTATTAATAAGAGGTAAATATACTATTATTATTACTTCTTTTATTAACTTTCCGTAAAATAATTAAATTAAACCGCTTTTAAAAAAGGATAATAGAACTAAACCGCTTAAATAGAATTAATAGATCCTATTTAATTAGATTAGTAAATACTATATTCTATAGATCTATATATTTAATTAATAAGACTTAGCGACTCTATTCCTTTTACTTCTCCTCTTCCTTATAACGATTTTCTATTTTTAAGATTAACTAACTTAATTTACTATTTAAGAGCTCCGATAATTAGTAAATCCTTATTTTTACTACTCTCTCTCTCTCTCTCTTTCTCTCTTCCCGGCCTCGATAATACTACTTAAGCCTAAAGCCCCCGCGCCCGTTACCCCTCCCGCTAAGAGAGTAGCGAAGCGTAAAAACCCGGTTAATATTAATTATAGGAGCTATTAATCTAGGATATAGTACGTATATATAGTAAGATTCGTAAGTCCCTTTACTTAAGGTATTTAAAGTCTTATTTTACTAGTAAATAAACTAAAACTAACGCTAATAGCGTATATTACGATTTAGAGCCTAAGGGTTCCTATTACTATAAATATACCTCTAGGTATTCTTATAAGTTAATATAAGCTTCCGCGATCTCTATTTCCGGTATCTATAGCTTTAATAATTATTATCTTTAGTCCGGTTAAAGCGTTTAAGCCCGCTATAAAGTTTTTAGCTATTTAGGATAAAAATAATAAGCTCGTAAGTTCTCTTCCTTTTTCTTTTCTTTAATTCTCTAATTATACGATTAGCTAATAAGGGATATAGGATATAGAGAAATAGTATACTATCGTTAAGGGTATATTAACGATTACCGAGGAGGAGGAGGCTATAAGGGGTAACGACCTTAATAGAGACTTAGATAGTCTTAATAATATTAAATGTAAAACGGCTAAGCGGGCTATAACTCTATAGCTCTTTAATTACCTCTAGTAGGACTCGCTAGAGTAGTTAGACTTAGAGTCCTCGGACTCTAAGGCTTAGTCGTCTTATTAAGCTCTTATTTTACTATTTTACTACTTATAAAGTAGTTATTTTTAAAGTATAATTAATTATTATTAATATTAATTACTTTTACCCCTTAATTATCCTTTTCTTAACGTTTAACTTATCCTTTAATTTTAATTATAACTTTATTAAAGCTTATTAGCGCTTCTAGTACTTAGTTTAGAGCTCCTTTTATTATTAAATCTATAGGGTTATCTCTTCTCGCTATTTAGCGGATTTCGTTAACTTTACGTTCTTCGTAGCTTTACTATAATATTATAAGATCTATTATAAAGCGTTTCTCTACTATTATACTTAGTTAAATTAAGTATTAATAGAGTAAATAGTTATTAATATAGATAATTATCTATAGGAGTAGTAATTCTAAGCGTTTATAGATCTTATAGAGCGTCTATTTAAGGATATAAGCTATATTAAAACTATTAATTATCCTATAGGTTTCGCTAATTAGAATTAAACGTATAACCCGTTTATATTTAACGGATTACTAGTAAAGGATATTACTATATACTATAAAAGTATTCTATTAATCGTAGGAATATTCGTTACTAAGGAGGATAATAAATTTAATCTATAAACTAAGGTCCTTATTATTTACGAAGGAGCTATTAATAAATATATATAATTAGGCCGTTAATAGATCGAGGCGTATATAATTTAAACTACGATCTACGTTATCGATCTACTATTATATATATTTATTAAGTATTTTAAAGTCGTCCTTCTCTAAGTTCCTAGTTTAAGAAGTTATAGCGAAATCGAAGGCTACCTCTAATTAATAGGTAGAGGCTATATATATACTACGAGCTCTCTAAGCGACGAATTACTATTCTAAATCTTCTATCCTCGGGGTTACTTACTCTAAGCGATTAATTTAGCCTTTCTATAAAATTATAAGATTATTAGTTCCGATTTTAATAATATAGCTATTAAATACCCCTTTTAACCCTATATTTAGGATAGAAGTAGGCTTTACGCGGAAGCTAGCTCTCTAGAGCTCTATTTACTCTTTTTCTATAAACGCGGGCTCTCTAAAGTTTAAAGTATCGTTAATCTATATCCCGATTAATCTAAAGCTCTCTCTAGCCTTTATTAATAGGAGATACGGATCGTAGCTTATTAGAATAGCGTTTAGGCGCTCCCTATAATACTATTAGTAAGTTATAAACTAATAGAGGCCTAACTCTATAATTCTATAGAGAGGCTTTATAATATAGAAGATAGTTCCTTTAGGGTATTTATATTATATCTCCTTAAGAACGTATAGAAGAACGTTATATAGTAGATCTATAGCGCTTTAGGTATAAGCTTAATTAATATTACGGAGTATTAATTAGTAACTATATTACTATAGCGTTAAGGTAATCGCTAGGATTAGTTATTAATTATAGTATATAATCGTAAGCGATTACGTTAATAGGGTTATCTTCTCCTAATCGCTATACCCTTAAACTATTAATCTTAACTTTTTATATAAGGCTTAAGGGAGGCCTTTTACTTCTCTTATAAGCTAGTATTTAAAGATCCTAGTATTAGGAAATACTAATCGCTTAATTAGTATAATTACTTTAATTATAAGAAATAAATCGATTTCCTCTTAATTAAATTATTTAAATAGTCTCCTAGGCGTTATTATTCTACCTTTATTTCGTAGTTTAATAGTTAGTTTATAGCCCTATTACTCTTTTTTAACGATAAATTAGCGTTCGATCTATAAAGTCCCGGTCGCGCTATTCTAGCGATCTATAAGTATAGCCTATATTAGATTCGTAGCGTTTACTAACTTTCTAAGTCTTCTACGTTATCGTAATAGAATTAGTTCTAAGTACTTAAATAGCTCTAAAGTCTCTAAAGATCGGACTACTATTATATCCTTAGTTTACTAATCTAGCGATCTATTATATAGCTTAATGTATATTCCCCTAAATTCTATTAAGCCGTTAATTATTTTAACCGTAACCGCTATATTAGAAACTAATATAACCTTATATAGATTAGTCTATTTCTCCTACTCTTAGAATACTAAGATATCGCTTCCTAGCTTTAGCGATCTTAGTAATAACTATTTAGTATCCGGTCTATTATAAGTATTAAGAGCGTTATTAACCTTCCGTTTAGCGACTATTCGCTAGAGCTCTATTATTACTTTATTAATTACTTTTATATACTATACTTAGGTCGTAATTAGTATTAAATTAATAGTAATCCTAGGTATAGCTCTAAATATAAATAGTATCGGTATTAATCCGTTAAGCCCGGTAGTATCGTTTACCGCTTTTACTACTCCTTAAAGTAGCGATTCCGGGCTCGTATTATAAGATTTTACTTTTAGGATCTCGTACGCTCTACGAATCGGCTTATAGTAACTCTTAACTTTACTAATTAACTAATAGGCCCTTACTAGGATTTAATAGTAGGTTATACTTAGAAGGTATACTTTTACCCTAAATTCTATAAAGGTAAAGTTTATTCTAGCGTTAATAGTTACGATATCTAGAGGGCTAAAGTATATATCTAATTAGTACTTTTTAAGGGCTTTTTACGTTACTCGAGCTATAAAATTAGGAATAAAAGTTACGGATTAGAATCCTATATTTATATTAATTATATAGAGGACGGGCTTTCTATCTAAGTATATAATATCGATTAAAATCTCGTAATTAAAGTTAATATCTAACTTTAGGGTAAACTTAAAGTATTACGGAGATCTCCCTTTAATCTAATAATAGTAGTAAAAGCGATTTATTAGCTCTAGAGCGTCCCGATTAACGTTATAGTCTACTCTCTAGAGTAGATTCTATAGTTTCTCGATAGATAAGTAGCTAAATCGCTTATAAATTTAGTATAGCTCTACTTCTATTAAGAATAACGCTCCGTCGCTCTCTATTCTTATTATATATATAATCCTAGTACTAGTATAAGTCTTTATATCTAAGAAGAACTATAGATAGCCCTATTTTCGGAAGATAGGCGTATATTCCTAGAGCTTCCTAATACGCTTTACTAGCTCGTTATAAGTATTATCTAAGTAGACTCCGAGATCGTCTATATCCTTAATATAAAGTAAGAATAGGGTATCTATTAAGACGATATAGAATATAATCTTCTTAATAGGTATTAGGATAATAATCTCCTCTATAGTAAATATAGCGTTTCCTATTCTAAATCTTACTCTAGCCCCTATTCCCTATTTATTAACTATTAGGCCTAGGATTAGGGCTATTAAAGCTTTAATCTATAGCGCTCCCGCTATAGAAACTAACGCTACCCCTATATTAAGGATAATTCTATACTATATTAATATACTATTAATCTAATATTAACTAAATAGCTACTCTATTAGAGCTATCTTTTCGGCCTCTTAATTACTCCTTTTAATTCTATATTAAAACGATTTATTTACTAGGAAGTAAGTTATATAGGCGTTTATTAATTCGCTCTCGGGATTAAACTTATAGATATCCTCTACTCTTAGCCCTTTTAAACTATTAGAATCCGAGCTCCCGTTAGGTTCTATAGCTATTAAGAACTAATAGTATCCTTTCTAGTAATCCTTACGTACTTCCTATATACGTTTCTATTACTCTTTCGAGTATTATTATTCCTTAAGAGAGTACTTTATCGATCTATAATCTAGTTTAGAATATATTTAGTATTTACGAGTTCTAGGAGTCTAATAATTATTTATTCTACGTATTAATTACTCTCTACGATCTCCTCTTCCGCTAGTTTAGCGATATCCGCTTCCGTTCCTATACTATCTATCGGTATAAAAGTACCTAAGTATTCTAATATTCTCCTCTACTTTTAGTATACTCTTAAGTTAAGCGGATAGCGTATTAAAAGATCGCTCTAGTCTTATTAATATAATCTTTAGCTCTAGGATACCTTAAATTACCCTTAGGGTATTTATATAAAGGTAAATCTCTTTTTAATATATAAGGCTAAGTATTCTTTAATACTATTAAAGTTTATCTAGAAGGATTTAGAGAACTTCTATTTATAGCTTTCTTACGTTCTCGGGCTCTATAATAATAGAATTAAAGGTTATAGAGCTTTAATCTATATAATACTAAGCTCTATTAATCTCTAAATTGAATTATTATTTAATCCTTAAATATATTTAGCGGATTCTTATACTTTTATTTATATATTCTAAGAAGAAAGCTTATATATATCTTAAAAATATACTTAGGAAGAGTATATAAAGCTATATATATTAGATTTATAAAAGCTTATATATATTAATAAAGATACGTATTTTATTATCTAAGATATTATAGGTCTCTTTAGAGTAATTACTCTCCTTATTCTAGAATAATACGAATTACTTAATTATAGCTCTATCGATTAGTAAATTTACTAATTTATATAATAATAGAGTATAGTACTAGGCTAATAGATTTTAAGTACTATTTAGGGGTAAGGTTTTATTTCCTAGTAAATAAAGCGTAATCTCTCGTTAGCTAGATTACTTACTCTATTAATCGGATAACCCTAGAATTAGGGGTTACTAGGGATCTATCCCCCTAACTTATAGGAGTCGGGTTTAGGGGAGTTACGTAGTCTTTATAAGTTATTATTCGTCGTCCTACTATTCTTACTATTCTTCTATTCTTTAGAGCGGTAAACCCTAATTAGCGCTATTCGATTCTAGCGTATTAATATTAAGTATCTCTTCCTATAATAGTATTAGGACTAGCCTTTTTAAAGTTTTAACGTTTATTACTCTAAGAAGAGGGATCTTACGATCTATAAGATATACCTTTAACGCTCGAGAGATCGTTAAGTTATAGGAGTCGAAATCCTCTTCGCTCTAGCTTTAGAAGTCCTTAATAAACGCCTCTAAGAGGTGAACTCCTTTTATAGTTCCGTATACGCTTATTACTTTAATAATCTAAGCGCTCTTAAGATTAATAAATACTAAATCTAGTAATCTAGGGAACCGTAATTCCGCTCCGTTTATAATAAAATCGATATCGAGGTCTTTCTTAACCCTTTATATTAAGCGTCCTATACTAAAGTCCTTTAGGATAGCGTTAAACTCTTATTATAGTTTTTTAGCGCTCTCTTACTCTATTACGGAGCTATTATTATAATTTAAGGAATTTATTATCGTTAATTCTATTAAAGCTTTATTATAGCGGATTAATTATTCCGTAGAGCTTCGTTTATCGGGTTTTATAGCTAGTACTATAGCTTAGGTAGTAATCTTAGGCGTAAGAGTCCTAAGATACTCGTAATAGATAGTGCTCTTATAGATTACGTAATAGGGGAATTCCCTATTATTAAGCTCTTATAAAAGCCTTAAAATACTTATAAGTAAGATAGTATTCTTATAATTACTTATAAAGCGTAATCGATAAGCTTATATATAGTAAATATATTATTTATAGGATCGATCCTTACTTCTCTAGCTCTAGCTATTCTATATTACGTTAAACGTAATATTAATTAGTATTAAAAAGGCTTTACTATTTATATAAACCCTAATTTATTACTTTAGCTATACCTAAGAGCTCTAAATACGTAGGGTAAGTGATATAAGTCTTATAATATTATTAATAATATCTCTATAGATTATCGCTACCCTCGTAAGTTAGATATACCTATTCGACCTACCGATTACGTAAGCTATAATTCACGTGCTCTTAGGAGCTGTGAATCCGTGGCTACGGTGATCACGGGATCGGTGATCCCCTAACGGGATCACCGCCCTAGAGAGTTCCCTAATATTGGTTCAATAGTATGCGAGATAAGGGCAGAGACCAGGTGACACCACCTTGATCGCTGGTGGTACGGTACCCCGCAAGTGTAATGATAGCTCCACCCATTAGCTCATCATTCTGTCGGATATACTTTATGTCTTTGACGAGCACTTCTATATCCGGATAAAGATGCCATGCTGGTATGGCGATAAGGAGTGCACCATCCTGAACCCTCTGCGATAGACCCTGGGCGAGACGGTCTATGGCTATCATTCCCGATGTCCATGCTTCCAGCACACTTTCATACGAGTCGCGCTTGGAGTTCACCGGTGATTTGATATTATTAAAAATCAATGTCAACTGAATCTGCTGCCGTCGGAAATGTGCGTCTGCGGTTTGGATCCAAGATCGAGCACTTGCATCCCAGGCGGCCAGTTGTTGTCGACTGAAGGTCTGCTTCGCTGCCAGGACCGCGGCCGTCGAACCCATGTTTTTCGCCTGAAACTCATCGATGATTTGCTGCTTCCGACGTTCAACAATTTCGACCCAAATTGAGATAGCCTCGTGGCCCTGCCATATTCTGGCTAACATGCACGCCAAAAGATGTATCGCGAGAGCCCCATCCCCGGAGGTCGCGGCTGCCCAGATGCTGGTGCCGTCAGGTCCGGCCCTGCGGGCAAAGATTCCAGCGTTCGGGTGTTTTTGCATGTCTGCCTTTGCTCTTCTTGAAATGTCTGAGACCCTTTCTCCATACTTGGCCAGAAGATGAGGCGTGCGTGGGATCAGATCTTCGAAGAGTGCCCCAAGCTTCCGGGCCGTGACATGAGCTTGCCCTTCCTCGGCCTCACTTCGCCTATGGGCGGACAAGGCTTGGCCCAATCCTTGATACTCGGCTGGGGCCTCCACCTTCATGAGGGAAAAGTCGAGGTTTAAGTTGGCAGCTGCGACTGTCAATTCGTTAGGAATCGCTGCAAACGCCGCCGTGAATTTAGAAGCCATTTGGAGAGCGCTAGTCGACAGCTGCCTGTGTGACGCGAAGTTCGAAGGGGGGGGGGGGGGGGGGGGGGTGAAAGGGCGGAGGTTGTCAATATATTCTTTTCTTCTAGTGTCAGAGCAAGAGAATGAACAGTGCAGGCTTTCGACAGGTGATATCCGCAGCCACCTTTTAGCTATGAGGGGGGGATAACTCTGTATTCTAGCCCTCCGCAGCCCTTATATACCCGCTCCCGCGGGCTCCTAAGGTACCCTAGGTTTGGGGCTGCGCATGTGCTTCCTGAGATATATCTGCCCTGACTCAGCCCCGCCCCATGAATGGCCGCCAACATACATACGACTCAAGAGTAGCAGCTTGTTTCGGCGAATCAGTTCCATAGCTGCTAGGCATCGTCATGATGTCCATGACCAAGGTCTAATCACTCGCTTCTAAGTGGTCGCCTGGTCAGAATAGCCTGTTTTGTGACGAATTCCTCACCGAAGTCTGCCTTGGTTGGCGCAGTGCGGACAATCAAAGGCATGAGGACTGCGTACAACGCAGAATACTAGGTACTTGCTCTTTTGTTTCCTCAGGAGACCATGAGCATTCGGGTGGATCGAACGATTTCATCGATGCATGACTAACAGGTCTATCAAAGGCATACCGAGCCTGCTTATTCGTGAAAGGTGGAGTTGCTCACCAGTGTTGTGTGAGCGAACATTGACGTCACGCAATAACTTCGATGCTTAACAATGAAAACGAAGTCTGCTGGAAAAGAATCGCCGAAAAGTTCATGCCTGCCCGACGGAGCGGAACACGGATCGCACCCTCTGAGTCGAGCCACATCCAGCTTTCCTAAGGCGACCCTTTCGTATCATCCATCATGGCCTCGTACGAAGTAGCAACAGGAAGGGTTAATGAAGTGGCCGCACTGACAGCAGGAAACTCGCGAACGCAATGTATTGCCCTCCAGAGAGCCGTCGGCAAAGTTGTAGCCAAGACTTTTACAGCCTTGTTGCCACACCAAAGTCCGACACATCGGCTATGGATGGAGACGTGGTGCCATCAAGTGCCACAAGAAACGCCTCCATCGATCATGCGGTGGTTTTGGAGGTCTGTGGCACGATAGCTGCAGGACATGACCCAGGGCTTCATGAAAGTCACATTGATTCCTCGACACTGCCGTGCTTTGACATCATGACTGGCGGAGTCTTTCCAACCAAACGTATCTCAGGCTATCAAATGGACGCGTACATCAAGATAGAAGAAACATCAATCATGACGGACGTCAAAAATGTTCGCGGTAGGATGATCAAGCTCACAAGACCGGTCGCCGCCAGGGAACACAGACGTGTTGCAGGTGACGATATCAAAGATGGCACTGCACTTCTTGTACCTGGGATGACGGTCCAACCAGAGCACATTTTGGCCCTAGCTTCAATAGGAGTGACTGAGTTTTGGTCTGGAAGAATCCTCGCGTCGAACTTGGTCTTCTGGAAAAGATATCGCAACAACCGACCCTGGCCACGTTCCAGATGCCAACGGCCCGTACCTCGCCGCGGCTTTGGCGGAGGCTGGGGCACACGTATTGTTTCTCGGACCATTTGCGGACGATGCCCGCAAGATGGCAATAAAACTTCGGCGAACGGCCGAGAGTGAGCACTTCTACCTTTGAATCACGGCCGGCGGCGTACCAGCTGGGAAATTCGACTTCCTATTACCGTCATTGCGCAGCCTTGACGCCGCCATAGAGTTTCATGGGCTACGGATACTACCTGGTCATCCTGTGCTGTTCGGAACAATCTTTCGTGAGGAGCTCACAGCGTGCCTATCTTCGGCCTGCCTGGAAATCCAGGGGCAACTGCGGCATGCTTCCAGTTTCTCGTGCGGCCTTTTATGAAATGCCTCCAGGGCTAGCCCCCCGAAAAGCCGATCATCGAAAAACTTCTTCCTCGACGGCTAGAGCAAGATTATGCCGGCAAAATGCCAGACGGCACGGGCTCTCGTACATTATTCAGGCATGGGAAGCTAAAATAGATGCCAGATGTGGGTTTCCTCGTGGAAATGAGCAAGGAGCAAAGCCCAGCTAAAGTTGCATCCTATCTCGATGCTAATTGCTGGATACAGCTTAATGAAGGGAAAATATTGGATGAGAAGGAGCTTGATGTTGTATGTTCTCCTTTTAGAGGGTTCAACATTCCAAGTACATGATAGGGGTTGTCAGATCGTCTGTGTAATCAATCACTCTTGTCCAACCCCGAGATCTGTACTTCTGACAAACCAGAGTCTTCCCACCTTTACAGGACTTGCGCCCATTCTTCCGCTGTGTTGATATTCGAAAACCACGAGTCACGACCCTCTGGCACTTTCAACATGTGACCCTCAACCTCTTTGACTCTTGCCGAAAGGCTCAGTCTCCCTTCTGCAACTCTTTGTTTGAGTATGCGTAATGCTTCCGGGGACCACAACCCGAGCAGCGGCTCACAGAAGCCTTCAGAGGATCTGAAGCACTTGACAGGTTGATAGGGATCATGCAGCAGTTTCTGCAGAGCTTCTGCCGGGACGAGTGGATAGTCGCAGGCCACTACTAGCCAGGAAGCCTCTGGATCGTATGCATGAGCCGCAACGAGCCCAGAGGCAAGACCAGAAGAGATGTCGGTCCCATTGGGCGACTGATCCATGAGTATGAATATAGAATTGTCTTGAGCACCACAGCTGTTCGGGAGAGATACGTCCATCCTGTTGACGACTTTCAGGCTGGAGAGCATCCCGTCTTGCTGCGACTCCCGGGCGAGCGAGATGAATATCTGGCAACTTGGCAGGACGGATCGGATGAGTTGAAGCTGATGACGATACAATGGCGTCTGTTGTGGCGTTTGGAGCAGATGTTTCGGCTGACCGAGTCTCGATGACTCGCTTCCGTGGCAGTCAGTGCGAAAGTCGCTGATACGATTCCGGGGAACAAAGAAGGTACTTTCACCAATACTGCGATGCTCTCCCAGACGACTACACGTCAGCCCTCAAGACCTTTATTCGACACGTTCCATAGAAGCTACAATTGGCCACATAAAACCGGCCCGGACCCTGACGCTTCGGCTCGTCAGTGCCGCATCATTGGTCTAGGGGGACCGGAGCGTCGCTGCTTTCCAATAGAAGTCGCCTTATTGCTCAATTGGTTTGTGTTTCCAAGCTCTCAATATTCACCCTCTAGCCATTCGGTCCTCAGAGTCGCATCAAACTGAAACCATGCATCATGCCGAAAACTCGGCGAACCGCCGGCCCACTGCGGCCGAGGCAGCATATGGGACATTTACGGCCGTCGGACGCCATACACGCATAAGCGGCCGACTCGCGTCGACCACGCCTACGACGAGGAGCCGGAGAAGTGGGTGCAGAGCGCGTATGTCCTCTGTAGCACCGGGTGCGGTCTCGACATTGTCGACAAGGACGGCAAGGTCGTCGGCGTTCGGGGCAGGGCACCGCATCTGGTGAATAAGGGGAGGCTCGGGCCCCAAGGGGCTTCATGGGTGAGTACGCTCATAGTCTATGCACGGATGCAGCAGCTGAACTTATCACCGGGTGGAAGGGCATCAACAGCTCTGATCGCTCACAGCGCACCCTAATCCGGCGGAACAGAAAGCTGGAACGCGCCACCTCGGACGGGGCCATGGGCCTCATTGTCAAGAACTCCAAATCGATGATAAAGAGACTAACCAGTCACAGTACAGCCTTCTATACGAGCGGGCAGCTGCTCCTCGCGAATACTAAGCACTGGCCTTGGTCGGGAAGGTAGGCTGGCATACACTTTACATGTAAAGCGAGCCTAACTCAATGTTTGGATGACGATTAATGGAAACGGAGGGACCGGAATACACGTCTGTGCATGGCTACAGCAGCTGCGCCGATGTCGTCCTGCCAGCGGCGCGATAAGGCGAAAAAACTGTGTATTCAGAAGAAAGACACAATAATCGTCAGGTCACGGAGGGGTGCGATTGAGGTACAGGCTAGGGCTGGCGGTATCAAGGTTGGACAGGTGTTCTTGCTATTCCACCTGGGATGATGGGATGCCAAAGACGGAAGGGCGCGGGGTACGATCGAGCTCACAGTTGGTAAGACGTGACCTGCTGTGTTCATGCTTTAAATCGTGCTGACGGACGCAGAGCGATGGGACCCTATTTCGAAACAACCAACGATTGACGCTGGTGGCGTCCGTATCGAAAAGGTGACTGACACTGGAAAAATGAACGTTTCCGAGCCTCAGTCTGTAGCCGAGGTCGAAGCATCAAACAAGTCGGCTCCTACCTCCATGACTGATGAAGAATCCATGCGCAAGCGACAAACGGAAGAATGGCTTGGTGAAGCCTACGAAAGCATCAAGCCCCTCTCCGAGATTTATGGGTACCTGATTCCTGATTCTGATCTCGTGCACGATACTGAGATCGAAGCAGGGCTGCGCGTCCTCCGCCGCGTTGCTGAGTGCATGCGGCGTCGATTCGAGACGTACATCCTCGAACTGGGCGAGGACAGCCAGCGCGGCAGCAAGAAAGCGAAAAAACTGAGAGACGCACTGCTCACGAGTCGAGATCCGCAGCGCAGCCCGCACGAGGTGATGGATACACTACAGGCGCTGCATGTCTGGCTGGCTCACATCGATGGTGGCTTGACGGCGCTGGTGCCAGTCAGCCAGGCCATGTGGTATCAGGGGTTCTACGATGCGGTAGTAAAGGGGAAGCGGAGCTTGTCAAGGATGCAAGCCTGAGTCGAGCAGCAGATCAAAGTGAGGGCGCCGCAGACGCTGCTATGACCTGCGTGGAAGGGTGTCGAGGACAAGGAGAACGGAGGCGCTGGCATCTGAGCATCTGAGCATCTGAGCATCTGATTAGCTCGCTCCTGGTGTTGTTGTGCAACGGCGAAATCCCCTGCCATCGATAGGCAACTTCGGTAGCCGTGTTCGTCGGGCCGGCCTAGAAGCTGCTGTCAGAGAACGTGAGTGCCTCATGCTAGCTGTCAGTCCCTCGTGTTGGGTCACTGAGAGACCTCTCTGATGAGGATTTGCCCATCCGATGCTTTTCGGACCCGATTCGCATCTGGGCGACTAGTAGGAATCGGAGTAGAAAGCTGTGTAACACAGAGAGAGGAATCATCCGAGATGCAGTTCACAGCGCTGTGTTCAGCCTCGTACTAGGTATCATGATGACAAAGCCAGGATTCTGAGGAAACGGTGGCAGGAGCCACTGATTAAGGGAAGGTATTATTGTCATCGATCGCAGGCAGTGGCTATGATGATGCTGGCAAGGAAAGCGCAGGCATACACAGTGTGTTGATCTCGTGTCCGCAGTTTATCATTGGGTGCGCATCGGCCATATAGGTGTAAATACAGTGCGCTCCACATGAATTTGATCGATAATCAACATTTTCGGAGGCAGCCGTCTCAGGGCTTGCTCCTTCAGACGATGCAAGGAGACATGCCTTGTTCGCGATTCTATCGACTTCTTCCAGTTTGGGATTGCATCCCTCCTCTCATTTTTGGTCACCCCGGCCGGCCACACGACGGACAGCCTGCATCCAGGAAGATGGAGGTCAAGAACTCAGCGGTTCATATCTACCCAGGAGAGATGGGCCCGGGCCTGCCGAACCCACTTCGCTAATCATTTAGTAGCTTGCTCGCTCGTACATGATCACGTCAGACTCATCTCGACACCCTTTCGTCTGGGATTACGCGGGTTCGGATTCCTCCTCCCTGTCCGCCTCATCTCAAAAGCGCCAGCAGCAAGCCCCAGGTCAGAAGCAGTCCCGCTGGCGCGACAGATCCCAGCAGATAAGGTTTTTGTCTCGACGCAGATCAGCTTTCCCACCGCTAGTATGCTGACGGACAGCGACGACCGACGCGAACGGACGAATCTGCTGATGCCACGGCCGTCGTGCAACGGCGACGACGTGAATGGCTGTTCGCCGCTCTCCATTCGAACATGTTGCTATCTGACGCGCACATCTGATGACTATTGGCGCACAGGCGAGGCGGCCGTTACTTTTGGCAATCCATGTTTCAGTCGCGCTGCCGCGACGGTACAGTGGTCCGTAGGATTCATCTCCACCCGCCGAGCTTTTGTTCTTCTGAATTCTGGGTGGTGGGTGGAGTTTGGCGTCTGGCGTTTGGCGAGGTACTCTTGTCTCGGTTGATCGCGCCCATCTGACAAATTCTCCCTGAGCCAAACTCCGCGGCGATTCCGGGGCTTGCCCTTGCATCTTCACTTCGCATTCCATCGTTCTTTCTATCTGCTTCTGAGGTCGTCTGTCGACTGCCACAGTGTACCCCTCCGCATGCTATCTTGGCAGTTGGCCTCAGCGTTGGGGGTGCGATTGTGCCATGGTGCGATGCAGTGAAGGGACGGAACAGAGCGGATCCATCTCCCTGTAAGTCTCCGTTTGAGCTGTGCAAATGTCTCCGATGAGCTCAACCCCTCGTCGCCTTGGCTGTTTGAACAAAACATCATCGTCAGCAGCCCTACTGCAGACGATCGCGTACGTCACAGGGACCAAGTTGCGAACTGGTGAGAGACACGGGCTGCTGGACGCGACGGAGACCACAAATGATGCCTGGAGTTTGGTTAAGCCCGGCGGCTCAGCTGCACCAACACACACCCTCAACAGCGGCCAAATTCCATCCATCGGCAGAAACCCATGGTCGGAAGAAACCCACCCACGGAGAAAACCCATAACTCCACGGGTGGTACCCCTCGAGCGCGCTAACGCCATCCAAAGTCCGCAAGCCAGCATCTGCAAACTCCATCGCCCTCACTCCCAAGTCAAGGCCAATGTGGAACGGGCCACAGGGCAACGGACATGGGCATGGGCCACACACTTTGTCCGCAGAAGCGCGCTAGCTAGCCAGGACGCAGGCCGACTTGAAGCCCACAAAGCACGAGGATGCTGGATTGCTCATCTCATCTCGCCATCCACCAGGCAGCCTCCCCTTGGCTAACGGACAAAACCCACCAGCAGATCATCTCACCACATCGATGCCCGGATTGGGCCACCGTGCTGCAGCTCGACAAGGGAGGGATTCTCGCCTTTTCTCGTAGGGCTTACCGGCTACCATGACATCCTGACACCCCGCCCAGCGATTACCAATAAGCATGTTGGTGCCCAGCCGCTTGCTGCCCGCGTATAAGCTGCGAGGGCATGGTACGTACCCAGCAGTGTACCTCGTCGTCGTGCGCAATTCTGCCGCTGGACACAGGTCGCCTGGCCTGGCCATTTCCAGGCAAAACATGGCACACATGTACCACCACCCCTACCCGGCCAGATGAATCACCCTCTCTCTCTATCCCTGTCCGCCCGAATCTCCGTGGAGCCGGCATTACCAAAGATGTCTCCGAACACGTGCATTGGTCACCTCGAGACTCTCGGTCTCGGTCCTAAGCCCGGGCGAGAACTTGCTGCGCAGGAGGGACAGAGTAGCCATGGGCAGAAACAGACGAGGTGGACCCCCTGCCCTTGCGGAACTGAGGCAGAAAGTATGCAGAGATGATGTGAGGCAGACCGTTATGGTTGTCTTGGTAAGACTCTTTCTTCATCGCAGTGGAAAGGCAGTGCTACATAAGGCACGCCCCGAAGCCATCTTACACGGCCCATCCCTTCCTTCAAGCCTCACACACTCTTGCATCGCGGGTCCTTGCTCTCTACCAACCTTGTTACGGTAGCACGACACCACATCAGCCCTGACTTGACCTCACCCAACCCATCAACGGACACAAACGGGCTTTCTCATCATGTCTCTGACCGCCAGCAACCTAGGGGGCAATCCTGAGAAGGAACCCGAGAGGTCCCCTTCCGTGACACCATCGGCGTATGAAGAGGCCAAGAAGGAGTATGGCTCGACCACCGACGTCGACGAAGAGGCACAGACGCAGACGCAGCCAGACAAGGGTGTCGAGGACGCCGCACCGGCGGAAGGACCTCAGTACCCTACAGGCATGCGCTTGACTTTCGTCTTCGTCGCCCTCATGCTTAGCATCTTCCTTGTTGCCCTCGACATGACCATCGTCGGCACAGCCATCCCTAAGATTACCGACGAATTTAAGCGCCTGGACGAAGTGTCGTGGTACGGTGCCGCCTTCTTCATGACCGTCGCCGCCTTCCAGTCAACCTGTAAGTGACTTCCCGAAACTGGCCCACCTTGAGGTCACCATGCTGATAAGTGGTTCTCTCTCAGGGGGCAAGGCGTACAAGTACTTCCCGTTGAAGATTAGCTTCCTCATCTCGATCGCCATCTTCGAAGTTGGTTCGCTCATCTGTGCCGTCGCCCCGACCTCCATCGCTCTCATCGTCGGCCGTGCCATCGCCGGCGTTGGTGCCGCAGGTATCGGTTCCGGAGCCTACACCATCATAGGATTCGCCGCGCCTCCGGCCAAACGCCCCGCATACACTGGTGCTATCGGTGCTTCATACGGTATTGCCTCGGTCATCGGCCCCATCGTTGGTGGCGTTTTTTCCGACCACGTCACTTGGCGGTGGTGCTTCTACATCAACCTGCCCATCGTGCGTTGCCCCAGTCCCTGAAACCCATTCCGACTCCCCAGACTGACTTGACTAGGGCGCCGTCTCTGCTGCCATCATTCTGTTCTGGTTCCAGACACCTCCTCATGCCATTCCCGTTGAGGCACCTCTGAAGGAGAAGATTCTTCAGATGGATCCCCTTGGCACTGCCCTCATCATGGCTGCCACCATCTCTTTCCTGCTCGCTTTCCAGTACGGCGGCGTTGAACATGCTTGGGACTCTTCTGTCGTCATTGGCCTCATCGTCGGCTTCGTCCTCATGGCTATTGCGTTTGGTGTACTTCAATGGTATCAAGGCGAGCGCTCCATGATTGCCCCGCGCCTCATCAAAGACCGCACGCTATACATCTCCAGCATTTACATGTTCTTCTACGCTGGCGCCTACTTCACCCTGATCTACTATCTGCCCATCTACTTCCAGTCGGTCGACAACCAATCCCCCACGCAATCCGGTGTGCGCAATCTGCCTCTCATCATCGGTGTCACCATCGCTACCGTTAGTTCTGGCATCTCGATCACCATGTATGGGCACTACACACCCATCCTCGTCGTATCCGCTGCCGTCTCTACCGTGGCGGCTGGCCTTATTTACACGCTCGACGTTGGTAGCGGCAGCGGCGAGTGGATTGGTTACCAGGCTCTCGCTGGCCTGTCCTGGGGCGCCTCGTTCCAGATTCCGATGATCGCCGTCCAGGGTACCTCGACACCCGAAGACCTCGCCTCCAAGACAGCTATTCTGCTCTGTAAGTTTCGCCCGTGGCGCTGACAGCTTCGGCATGACCATCTTCGCTAACACCAACCAGTCTTCCAGATTATCGGCGGTGCTTTCTACGTCGCAGGTGCTCAAGCTGGTTTCCTCCAGACCATCCTCAAGACCCTTCGCGATACAGCTCCCCAGATTTCCCAAGAGCAAGTTATCTTGACTGGCGCAACTGAAATCCGCAACGCCTTCCCCACGGACGTCGTTCCGCTTGTCATCGAGGCTTACATGGACGGTCTTCGCGTGACGTTTGCGCTTGTTATTGCCGGCGCGGGTGTGGCCTTCGTAGCGAGCCTTGGGTCCAGGTGGAAGAAGCTCGACACCAGCAACCTGTCTGCTGGCGGCGCGGCTTAGACGTTGCAGTCTATGAGGAGTCTTTGATGAGATGAATGATGGATAGCCGGAGGAGTCGGGTTTGGGACCGAGAGTAACGGATATAGTGGCATAGACGGCGTTGGTGGCTGGTTGCTTGAGCAGCATGTTTGCATCTCCTATTCCGCATAATGACTAGAAATAATACCTCTGGCTTTGACGAAGACATTATATCGGGTAAAATGTCTCATAGATGTTGATTCGACACCGAAATATTCTGATCTACGCCGGTTTCATCGAGTATAGTAGTCGTAGACCTATGAGTTTCTTACGCAATGCAATGTATTCTGTTTGTTAACTAGCCAAATAATCTACACCGAGGCCCAACCGCCATTTTCCTCACAAGCAGTTTGTAGCCACATCTTCTTTCTCACAACTTGTCATACGTTTCGCAGCCGCGGATTACCGAAACTGCTGTCCCAGAACGAAGTCAGTATCAGGACCCTAATGCGTAAGCCGACCTCATGGGTGAACCCTCGGTTTTGCCGAGTAAAGTGCCCAATTCATCAGCACGTCCACCCCCTCTTCCTTCGCCACGGGCTGACCGTAGTCGTATCCTCGCTCACGCCATCCTCCCAGCTCAGCTCGCCAAACTCGCTGTACGGCCTGACGTGGCGGAACGCCAGATCCGTCGAACGCGGTCTCGTTCTCGACGGCGCGCGGCGGGGGCCCTGCCTTGTAGCTGCCTGGCGCATGCGGTGTGTGAAGAAGCACGCTGCGCAGAGGGCTAGCACGACGACGACGGGCAGCATCGTGCACAGGGCTATGAGGGCTGGTTTTGATAGGGGGGCCTTGACGTTTCTGGGCTGCGGGGGCTCGGTGCGCGGAGTGGTGGGATCGGGGGTTAGGAAGGGGCTTATCTCCGGAGGTGGGAGGAGGGGGAGGAGGTTCGTGGACCAGGCTTCTCCGTTGAAGGTTGCGCAGGCTATCTCCGTGGGGGACGTCTGGTAGTAGAGAGTGAAATAGCGAGCTCCCCGACGGGAGGTTATGGTTAGGGGGACGGAAGGGGTATTTGCCCTTGGCCAGAGGTTGCGGGGCTGGGCGGGCTGGGGGACCCAGGTTTCCGGGCTGGCTGGTGGGGAGAGGAGGTGATGGAGCGTTGCGTCGGTGCCGATGTAGAAAAGGGAGGATGATCCTTGATCGTCGGTTGTGAGGGCTAGGGAGAGGAGGGTGTTGGGTTGGAATGAAGCCATCTCGCCAGTTGTTGAAGTGATTACTGATGCTCATTCTTAGCGGCGTGGTTTAGTGGTTTGATGGCGTTCACACTTACACCTGTCCCAAACAGCGTCTTCGATGCCCTTCTGGAGCACTTGAATGCGCTGGTCGCCCGGTACAATGACAGTAACCTCCTTTTCAGCCGACGCAGCAGATGCCAGCGCGAACCCATTACCAGGTTGGTCCGCCACCAATCCACCATGGAGCCAGCCCGTTGGGTTATGGAACGAAAGTTCATGGATCCTTCTTTCCTCGTCGTGGACGTAGACTCGAATGCCCTCCTCGGCGCCAAGGAGGACGGCATTGAGCGCCGTACGATCATGGAGCGCGATGCCATCGGGAAGGGCTGTCGAGATGATCTCTGAGTTGTGAAGCGCGTAGGCACCGCTGGTGGCGTTGCACTCGTAGCGAGCGTACACAAGGTTATTTGAGGAGTCTTGATACCAGAGACAAGCCTAGAGAAAGAGTCAGTCATACTCTTGACAGACGAGCGGCGTTGGAGGAAGGACCCATGTTGTCACGGCGTCGAACCAGCCGACGCCGGCCAGGCTGCTGTGTTCTTTGGGAGGGAACTCGGTCTCCAAGACGAAAGGATCGTTGACTGGGAAGACGAGATCGTTCGAGGTGTTGCAACTGCTGTGGTACAAAAGGTGGGAAATGGGAGCCTGGAGGACAAGCTGGTCTCCCATGTCCGTAGACCAAGCTGCCAATGAGGCCATTGCAGAGTTGAGAAGCAGTAAGCAGACGATGCCTGCGATCATGAACGTTGAGGTCCTCATCATTGGTCTTGAGCTCGGACTGCTTGCGCTAAAGACGAAGTAGTAGTCTGGCTTTCGAACGATGAGGTTTCCCCCGAAGAAAGGTTAAAGAAAAGAGAAATAGGGCGCTGGAGAAGTTGAGAACAAGAACAAATCAACGACAGCCGACGGTTAAGATCGATATTATAATGAAAACTGGAAGGAACGGACTTGCATATCATTTAAATTGGGAATATTGTTGCTATTGATAGACGCAAATGACATGTGTGGTTTTTGCTCCTTCCATGTGGAGAAGAAAATAACCAAGTCGTCTTATCTCAATTGACAGATCGTGTGCAATCAACTTCCCGAGTGACGGCCGCAAATGCCTTCGTGACGGTAACATTACAGAGAATCACTCATCGTGCGACGAGAATAAAAGACACGAACCTACAATATGATTGATGGAGTCTTTGACACTCATCACACGATCCCTCTATTATTTTGAAACTTCTAAAGCAAGCCTACTCCGACCCCGCCGCGTTTGTCACCTTGACGCTGCCATCCTCCATGCCAAAGTATGCCGCCACAGGCTTTTGGGCCAGTCCAGACTTACCGGCCTTGGCCGCTTCGCTGCCGTCGAGACCAAAAAAGATGCCGACCTCGACAACACCGGGAATCTTGACAATCTCGTCCGCCAGCGCCTTGACACCCCACGAGCCATCGGCGGCACGCTCAGCACCCGCGCCCTCGCTGAGCAGCTTCAGCGGCGCAAACGGCGCGTCAATGATCCACATGCCATTGTCCGTCACGACCTCGCCGGCCTTGCCAGGGACACCGGGGCGAACGAGGGGCCCGGTCGAGCCCAGCGCCACGAGCTGGTTCAGGACATCGGGCGCCGCCATGGGCAGGACCTCAATGGGAATGGCCTTCCACTGCGTGAGCAGGTTCTTCGAGAGCTTGCGGTAGTCGGCGACAACGACAAACTTCTTAGCGGCGATGGCGACGAGCTTCTCCTGCAGCAGACAGGCGCCGCCGCCCTTGATGCAGTTGAGCTCGGCGTCGACCTCGTCGGCGCCGTCGAACGCGACGTCCAGCGTCACGGGCTTGCCACTCTCCAGGGGCCTGTCGTCGAGGTTGCAGAGGCGCAGGCCGGCAGCCCGGATGAGGCCCTTGCTCTGGCTGCCGGTGGGGAAGAAGGTCATCTCGCCCCAGAACGAGGGGCCCTTGGCAGCGATGGCGTCAACGACATAGACGACTGTGCTGCCAGATCCGATGCCGACGTAGCGGTGGCTGGGCTGCAGGTGTTCGGACACGGCGCGGGCGGCAGCGGCCTTTTTGGCTGATTCGACGGGGGACAGGGTAGACATGGTGCGAGCTGCTGTTGAGGCTGTTTCGGAAGCAAAGTGAAGCCGATGAAGGAAGGGAAGGGGTATCTTGTTGGTAATTGTTGCTGGAGGGCAAAAGAAAGATGGACGCAGGAGGCGGAACATGGGGAAGGGAGGGAGGGGTGAGGGTAAATCTCACGATGGTAACGACTGTGGTTGAGGTTTAAGCTGTAGTGGGGTGGTATGACGACAGCCGCCATGAACCTCCGAGTCCGGGTGCTGAGTCAGTGCGAGGTGGGGACTCAGCTGAAGGCACGTGATCTTCAGAGACTGGTCCGCACTGGAATTCCTGCGCTTGGCACCAGCACCTCGAGACACAAATTTTCGTACTTCAATTGCAGTTTTATTTTCAAAGCCGTCATCCCCCTCCGCTCAGTCATCCCAGCCATCCTGGTTAGGATACCCTGAAGAACGAGGGAACGATACGCCGCGGTTGCAACAACGCCAAGGAAGAAGTTGCCGACAGCCACCGACATGATGAAGTACAGCAGACGTAATACCTCTCCCTCGTGCGGGGTCATCATGTCTCCGCACACCTCCCCCCATCATTCAGCGGCGCTTTGGCCGAGTGGTTAAGGCGATGCCCTGCTATTGATGAGCGTTCTCGGACACTCGATAGTTCAGGCATTGTGTTCGCACGCGCAGGTTCGAATCCTGCAGGCGTCGTTAATTCTTTTGCCGTTTTTGCTTCATGATGGAGCACTGTATTATTGATCTTAACTGCTTACCTACCTACCTTAGGTGCCTACGTAAGGAACTCAAAGCACCTACTACATTGATGACCCGTCCTCGGCTTAAGGATTGCAAGGGAAGATGCAAAGTCTCAAGCCCTATTCTTGACGAGAAAATGTTTACGGCTGCCCAGCCAAGCATGAAGAACAGATTCTTCAGCTCCAGGTTCTCCCATGTCGACTTCTCAACATGACGGCTTGCCAGGCGACAGGCACTCACGTCCTTCCATTCGGCCGACAGCGTGAAAAGTCCCCACGTCTGAACTTTCTTCTTGATCCATGTCTTGCCGTAGTAGCGTGCCTTGCATATGGCCATTCAAATCAACTTGTTTCGGCCACTGTCGTACGTCAATTCGCGCTGGTTATATTCGCAGACGAAAGAGGTGCAAGGAGATCTAGTGACCGTTATCAGACGGATCAGTCGCATATCGTGGCCGTTGCCAACGGTCACGTCCCCATTGAGCCGATGTTACTACCTTATGAAGTGACAGTGCCAGAGATGCGAACGGGTTGCACTGCTTGCCAGAGATCTGACGCTTTCCTTTCCACATCGACAAGCCAGGCGGGACGCATCCGCCAGATCTTCATCGAGTTGAGGCACCGGCTGCCGAGCAGTCATTGGCAACTTCCCGATCCAAGCTTTGAAGAGACGGGCAATGATCCACTCCAGGTCAGGTTCATAAGACAAGGCCAGCATGACTCGGGACCGACTCATCTCTGATGAGTCGCATGCTCTTGTCAGTGAAAAGGGCTTGTCGCTATCGTCTTCAAGGCAAACACGCATCGGCACGAGAATGATCGAGATGTGTGGCTGTTTCTCAACAGCAAGAAGTCTGTTAGCTACTCTGCTTCTGAAAATGCTGGCGGAGAGCCTTGTCTTTGTTGCACCTGGAGGGCAGGAGCTGGCTCGGCCCGCCGAGCTTGACTCTCCTGGGGCTCTTGGAACGGGGGTTCGGATCAGCACAGGGTTTGAAGCCGTCCATAAGGATCTTGCAGATGTGGCAGTAGGGTCATCTTGACGCACGACCGCCACCTATGGCATGTCGGGGTTTGTAGGTAGCTATGAAAAACTTGTGTACCAGTGGAGGATCTATGGCAGTGATCTTATCGGACGCAAGGTGGGAGTTGATGTCGAGAGAAGAATACACGATGTCAGAACTACATTCGCTGAGTTGATGAAAACCAGATGAAGTGTGACAACAATTCGACACAAACCCCATCCCGAACTGTTTAGGCACACTCCGCCATTCCTGTCTGCACCAACCAGTGCCGTGGTTTGGGGTTCTTGAGCATCGCCCCATGTCGGTCTTGCCAATGCCAGTTGATTGTAGCCTGCTGATGCATGTCCCTAGCGAGCGATCCAGTCTTGTTCATGATGTTTCTGCACCAGTACTTTGGACAATTAAACAGTCGTCGCCTTCTTCTATGAGAGCCGTCTCTTCATGATGCCTCGTTGTGATCGAACCCCATGACATGTATGACGCAGAATTCCAGAGACCGAGAAACGATGCATGACATCGCGACGAGTCTGTTCCCAAGTTCTGCGTCGTTTGCGAGCATCGCGAAAAAGAAGCAGTGAATGAGACACAACCAATCGCTGCCGAGTTCGCGTCAATGACGTCGGCATGGAACGCAATACCGCACTGTAGGACAGAGTTCACCCGCGCGCTCAGACCAGACAAGACAAGAGATAAGCATCATCTTCGACCTCCTGACCTCTCCTTCGACGAGAAACGACGAGAAGCGCTGGCCTTGGCCCTCTGGCTCCCCCTCTACAACCCATCCACGATGTTGTCTCTTTTCGCCGCTCTCCCGGCCATCGTCCTCTCTCTCCACTTCACCATCGCGGCAGTAGCCCGATTGAGCGACGCACTCCCGACCCTCCACGCGCGAACCTATCGGAAGACGCAGCTCTCGGCAGCGAAACTCTACCCCATCGTGCCCTTCAAAGACGACATTCCCAGACACATGCGCTACGTCGGCGCCTGGTATCTACTGACCGCCGCCATGCTTGCCTGGCCTTCGACGCGCGGCAGCCTGCCGACGCTCGGGCTCGTGCTCTTCTGGACGGGCGCCGGCGCCTGGAGCCGGGCCAAGAGCGGCCTGAAGTTCCGCCTGCCGCTCATGAACGCGTCGCTCGGCGTCTTGGTCTTTGTTATGGGGAGACTCAACGGCTGACTGGGCCGGAAGAGAAGAAAAGAAAAGAAACGCGACGCGCAGGACGCGTTTGCCATGGGAACGTGCCCGCGCGCGCTCGGAGGTGGATGATGTAGAAGGCTGAGATGACATCACCATTCGCTCGAGCTGCTTGGATCTACTATTTTGTCTTCTCTTCGTCGGTCACGAAACATTCATCTTCCCGTCGCCAGTATTCAGTCAACATTCGAGATCTACAGAATTCAATCATCAAGATGGCCGCGACACGATCTGACGACACCCATGCCAAGGCCGACGGCGCTCACGGTGATGCGGCTGCCGGCGAGAAGCATGTCATTGACAATCAGGATAATGGGGCCTCGCCAGACGCAAAACGCGTGAAGAGAGATGAGGCCGACGATGGGAAACAGACGACAATTGAAGAAAGCTTTGCCAAGAGTGGCGAGTCCAAGCCCACAACCACAACAGACGAGTCACGCGACGATGAAGCCGATGAACAGACCCAGAATGGCAACGACACGGAAATGGGCGATAGCAAGGACGAGGAAAATGAGGACGAGGAAAGAGACAACAAGGTCGATGCCAAGCCCACCAGTAGAAGCGACACCGCCGAGAAGCCCCATGAAGACCCCGACGTCCCCTCTAGCATCCTCGAAAAGGGTCTCATCTACTTCTTCATCCGCGCACGCGTCAACAATGATGAGCCTGAGCAGGTCAACGACATTGCTCGCAGCTACTTCATTCTGCGACCTCTCGCCAGGGATGCCCGTCTCGGCGAGGGCCCCATCGGCGACGCGGGCAATAGCCGTCTGCTGGCGTTGCCGAAGAAGGTCCTCCCTCAGAGTGGAAAGGATCGATTCATGGTGTTTGTCGAAAAGTCGGGCGCGAGCTTCAAAGAGTTGAAGGAGACCTTCCTGCAAGGCGCGGAGAACGTGACCAAGACGCAGGGGACGAGCACGACGCCTCCCGCCACGCCGGCCGCCGAGGGCGTGTATGTGATCACCACCACCGGGCGCGACAGCCACCTGGCGTACATGATCACCCTGCCTGGGGAGTTGGGGGAGGTACAGAAGGACCTGGGTGTCAAGGAGCAGGGCAGCTTTATCCTGAGCACGAAGAACCCCGAGCAACCTTCGCCCGCGAACACGCAGTTGCCCGAGGGGCCGGGCTTCTCCAAGGAGTCAGTCTTTGCTTGCTCCGACATCGCTATTCCCTTGCTGACATCGATTGCAGGATCCAAGACGAGTTTCAGGGCCGTCGCTGGCTACCCTCGAAACCGGCGCACTTTGACTACCCCAACGCGCAGATCCTGCTCATTGGCGAGTCCAGCGGTATTGACAAGGCCGTTGAGCCGCAGCAGAAGGACCAGAAGAATGGCAAGGAGGAGCCAGAGGAGGTGCTGAAGGATCTGGAGGATGACGATGTCGATCGTATGAAGCATCTAGGCGGAAGCGACTCAGAGGCTATTTTCAAGGACTTGAAAGCGAGTGCGGACGACTTTCCCAAGCTGATGACGACTTTTTGAGCTATAGGAAAACCACCTGATTTGATGGAGATGGCAGTGCTCAACGTCTTATCGTTTGCTGATTTAGGCGCGAGCTTGATAGCCACCCACATCGGCGACAGCATGTCACGTTCGAATTGACATCCATCGGTGGCATCAAAGGCCGCTGATAGTCATTCTGCTCACAGTTAGCTGTACAATAAAGGTCGTGGCGTTAAATATGTCAAGAATCGTGCTGGCAAGCTTCAAATTGAGGCCTGATCGTAAAGGTCCTCTACGGGATTCGTCGATGCGAAGCCCAACGAAATTGCGACATCGACAAATGGTAAAAGGAGCGTCTATTGCAGGTTGGCCCGATGAAAGATTGTGTTCCTAACTCTGTTCTCGGCGAACAAATGATCTACGAGAACATAGCTCTCAACGCTACTGAGTGCGACAACTCGGTGAAGGCGGGGTAATCGACCCCTGACCGAAAGCTCCTTAGTCAGCCGCGGGGTTGTTCCTGCCAATTCGCACCACCTGCCGTTGACTCACGACTGCAGCCAGAAATTCGGACCCCTCCTCCGCGATCTTGAAAGTCCGCGACGTGTCGCTACCACCATACCTACTCTCCCGACTGCTTTCGGAGCGAGCTCTAGCAAGCCTTTTTGCTGAGACCTTCAGTAACGACCAAGTGTCTCACTGCATTGACACGACTTTCGTCGCTTGCGACCTCCGAGCACCCCGCCAACGCGCACGAGTATCGACCCCGCGTTGCGGCCATCACCATGTCTGCCGCCCCCGAAGCTCCCGCCCAGGAGGTCCCGCCCGCCGCCGTAGGCGGGGCTCCTGCCGACTCTTCGCAGCAGAAGATCGATCCCTGGAATGTTTCTGGTGCTGTGAGTGTTTCTGTGCCAGGCCATGGAGCGGGCAATCGGCCATGCACCCAGGCTGCTGGCTCGACAGAGTGGTGAACGAGGGCTGATCTATTCAGGTCGGCGAAGATGGCAAGATTCAGGCCATTGATTACAGGGTACAACTTTCGCCGCCCTACACGATCCAGTCGAGACGACTGACGTGTACTACAGAAACTTGTGGACGAGTTTGGCACCAAGCTCATTGACGAGGCCATGCTCGAGCGTTTCGAACGTGTTGTCGGCGTTAAGCCGCACCACCTCCTCCGACGAGGCGTTGTTTTCTCCCACCGCGACCTCGACCTGATCCTCGACCGATACGAGAAGAAGCTTCCATTCTTCATCTACACAGGTACGCCAAAATAATAGGGCATCGGTGATCAGTACGAAGTAGAATCATGTGCTGATGCAGTTTGTGTATAGGCCGAGGTCCCTCTTCTGACTCGATGCACATTGGACACGTCATGTGAGTTTCGTGTAGACTTGTAGGCAAGTCGAAAGGTGACGACTAACGTATCAGTCCCTTCACGCTTACCAAGTGGTTGTCGGATGTATTGGATGCGCCGCTTGTGGTAATATTAAGACTGGACATGCGATTCCCATTGCACGACTGACATCTTGCAGATCATGATGACGGATGGTACGTTTCGCAGCTTGCGCTACGCCAACTCATAGACGGATGTAGCTGCGTTTATGGACTAACACGCTTTGATAGATGAGAAGTTCCTCTTCTCCGAGAAGCGAACGTAGGTTGCTAGCTGCACACTTGTTGCCGCCGAATTGGGCTAACCAGCAAAAGCGTCGAGGAAGTGAAGGGATACACCAAGTCCAACGCCAAGGATATCTTGGCCATTGGCTTCAACCCTGATAGGTTCGTGCTATACAAGTGGGTAGACCATTGAAGTCATACTGACCTGTGTTCAGGACATTCCTCTTCAACGACTATGATTACGTTGGCGGCAAGTTCTACGAGACCATCTCCAAGGTGTCCAAAAGGATCACTGTCAACACTGCCAATGCGGCCTTTGGCTTTGATGGCAGCTCCTCTATCGGCAAAGTAAGAAAACCCAGGTTCTGCTGCCGACTTTCACTAACGGTATGCAGGTGCACTTTGCTGCCATTCAGGCATCAGCCTCCTTCGCCCCGTCATTTCCTCACATCTTCGGCACGGATGAAGCCCGCTCCAGCCAGATTCCGTATGAACTCTTACCAACATGATGTCCTGTCTGATACAATACAGCTACTAACGCAATCCAGTTGCCTCATTCCCTGTGCTATTGACCAAGGTGAGTTCTTTTAAATGATTCCCGTCGCCATGTTAGCGTCACTCCTCAACCATATTGGCCTGTTCTTTGACCTGTACTTCGACTGTTGATGGGCTTCGCGACTCAAGCAGCCACATCGTAGACCTCATACTAATACTCAAAAGACCCCTACTTCCGCTTGACCAGAGACATCAGCCAAGGCCTGAAGTACGCGAAGCCCTCGCTTATCCATTCTCGGTTCCTCGACGCCCTGCAGGGACCTGGCTCTAAGATGTCGGCATCTGTCGCATCCTCTGCCATTTTCATGTTCGACACACCCAAGCAGATCCTGTCCAAGATGAACAAGTACGCCTACAGCGGCGGACGCGAGACGGCGGAAGAGCAACGTGCGCTGGGAGCCAACCCCGATGTCGATGTCAGCTATCAATACCTTCGATTCTTCCTTGAGGTACGGGTCCACTCTCCTACGCTCTTCGCACTCACTGACAGGTCCTAGGATGACGAGGAGCTGGCTCAAATTGAGAAGGACTACAGGTCGGGCAAGATGATGACCGGCGAAATCAAGAAGAGGTAAGGGTTGCCCGCCCCTCGAAGGATTTTGCACCACTGACAGTAGCCAGGTGTGCCGAGGAGTTGTCCAAATTCTGCACGGGCTTCCAGGAGAGGAGGGCGAAGGTGACCGATGAGACTGTCGCGCAGTTCATGGCTCGTCGTCCCTTGGTCTGGCGCGGCTCAGAGGGCCTCGCTGACCTGGCGGTCAGGCCTAAAGCAGATGGCGAAGGCAAGGCCGAGGGTGAGGGAGATGGAAAGCTGACAAAGAACCAGCTCAAGAAGCTGGAGAAACAGAGGCAAATTGATGCGAAGAAGGCGGCCAAGGCCCAAGAAAAGGGTGCCAAGGATGCCGGTGCCGCTGAAGCGCCGGCTGCTCCTACCGAGGCGACGCCTGCGTCGTCATAGGACTGCAAGACAATATACCATGTTCCGAAGAGGCTTTTGATGGAGAAATGATTCCCTCGAAACATGACCGCAATTCCACCACCCCTCATGTCCATTTCGGGCTTGGCTTGCTGCTGTGCTCCCACAACTGGAAGGTCGTCAATACAAGCGGCATCGCTGCCGAGGGTGTTCACATCATTACTGAATGGAGCGCGGAAGCAGCCTCATGCGCGTGTTCTGCATAAGACAAGGATTACGCAACTACCCCACGAGATCCATCGCATCTACCTCGAGACTTTGATTGGCGGCATATTATAACCGCTCGATTGTCAGCGGCAGATCGCCGACTTGGGCTGAACAACAGATGGCTCGGGAAAGCCTAGGTTGGTGCCGAGACGGCCGAACCTTGTTTCTCTCATCCATCAGGGGTGGCACATCATCTGTAGAAGGCTGTCAATGCGGACTTGGGGACTTTTCATCGAACCTCCTGACCATCGCTGATGCATATCCAATCGCTTGTAACCACTGTGCCATCCCGACCAGCCAAATCATAATGCGTGAACAACGAGGCTATCGCGCCAGCTAACACTGGTGGATAATTGAAGATGCTTCACAGATTTCAACACTCGGCAAGTCGGCATTGGAGTACATTCGAGGTCTAAGTAGACATTGTGCGGCTTGATTTTAGTATAAAGGTCAACAGATTCACTCTGAGTCTACCCATAACTGTTTACCACTCATCAGCCGCCGTCGAGTTCCACATCACCATCCTCTCAAACCTACGAAACCCATCATCGGCATCCATCTAAGGTCTTTTCATATCCTGTGAGCTTCTGCAAACATGCTTAACAGCAAGATCGCTCTGGCCTTGTTCGCTGCCGTCGGCACTGCAGTGGCCCAGTGTGGAAACGCTGCTGTCGATGAGCTTGTCGGCTACGGCGCTGCCACCACTGGCGGAGGCAATGCCCCGCCTGTTGTTGTGACCACATGCAGCCAGTTCACGGCGGCTCTGAAGAACAGCGGCGTTATTCACGTCAGTGGAATCATCGATGGCTGCGGCATCCTCCGTGTAGAGAACAACACCTCGGTTCTCGGCCTCGGTGCCAAATCCGGCTTGACTGGAGGTGGCCTGCGGTTGTACAAGGTCGATAACATCATCCTTCGCAACCTTCATCTCAGCATGGCGCCCCGGGGCGGCGACCTTGTTGAGGCTGAGCGCAGCACCAACATCTGGATCGACCATCTCGATCTCTCAAACGCGGGCATCGTCGGCAACAAGGACTTTTACGATGGTCTGCTCGACATTAAGCGTGCCTCGGACTGGGTCACCGTCTCGTGGACCAAGTTCCACGACCACGTAAGTTCTCCTTTGCCTACATGTGCCTGAATGTATCTGACCGCAGATCAGTGGAAGGGCTCCCTCATCGGCCACTCGAGCAGCAACACAAAGCAGGACGCTGGCACAATGCATGTGACATACCACCACAACAGCTTCATCAACGTCAACTCGCGCCTGCCTTCCATCCGCTTCGGCACCGGCCACATCTACAGCTCGTGCTACCTCGACAACCCGACGTCGGGCGTCAACTCGCGCGAGAACGCGCAAGTCCTCGTCGAGTCGACGTACTTTGAGAACACGCGCCGTGCCATCGTCACGGACCTCGACGCGAAGCTCGAGGGCTGGGCCGTCGAGCGGAACAATGTCTACGTCAACTCGGACATTGACATTACGCAAGTGGGCAGCTTTGTGGCGCCGCCTTACAGTTATGATGTCGATGCTGCTAGTTGTGTGTGTGATTTGATCGAGAGTCAGGCTGGAACTGGGGTCGTTGGCTGATCGTCGACACGATACTACAGTCTAGTTCAGCGTGGAGTGCGGGGGACGACTACGGGAAGATGTGGTGGGATATGAATTTATAATGGAAATACAATTTGCATCATTCCTCTTCAACAAGCCTCAAAACCTCCCATCATGGTAATTACGGTTCGTAGTATCGGCGAGAGAAAGCGAAACAGCTTAGCATCACGAGGATGGGTGCCAACAGGATAAGTGTGGTCTTGGCCTAGGTCCTGAACCACAGCTTGAAAACGCACTTGGCGATGGCCAAAGTAATCAGAGGTAGCATCCAGCGTATCGCACATGTTTGACCAGGACCTTCATACGCCTTATGAGGTGTCCTCTGGTCGTATTTATATTGAAGATAGCCTGCATCACGTAGGGGTCAACCTCTCTTCCATCCCTACCTACTATCTCCGAATTTCGTACATGCCACACCATTGCAAGGCCCGGTGTCAGAGCATTGTTAGAGCAGAGTGAAGAGGTCTTCCAAACGTGGTCTGCAGGCAAATAGAAGATAGGTAATGGGTCGGAATACATTTGAATTCTGGCCCTCCGCAGCTTGGAGGGCCCTCCGCAGCCTATATGTATACGTTTCTCGTAGCCCTAAGCCCCTGGGCAGCCCCCTGCTTGGCGACTCCGCAGGCTCGCCTGACACCTGGCGACCCGCAAGTGTTTAAAGTGATGAGATCCTTCAAGTAGTGCTGACGACTTGATTTCTTGACGCAACTTGAACTATGTTAGACTAGTCAAACGAGAGATTCTTGCGGCATGAAGTTCAATTTTGGTAGTAATCGTTTTTGTGAAAGACCACTCCGCCTTATATTAAAGCAACTAACATAAGTCGCATCATTAGACGCCGTCGCTTGCAGTGCAGAACTATTGAACTTCATTTCCAACATCCACAATGTGTGACACACCATCTGTAGATAAGGGATTCTACAGGAACAAGAAGAACGCCATAGTCATGACAATAGCGGCAGACACCCGGGGCACCAACGTCGCAGCAGCGCCATACTTAGCCCAGGTCTGGCAGTCGCCAAAGTCGTACTTGAAGTATGGGCGCAGCTTGATGCTCTTGATGGAGTGGGGAACGGACTCGCACCGGCCAGTCTCGCCAGTCTGGCAACTGGTCTCGTACCACGGAAATTCTTCAACGTCGTCTCTCTGGCAATCGTTGTTCGCACCATAGGTGTCGAGAACCCAGCGACCGTCCTTGCCTTCTTCAGACTTTCCGTCGGAGGACTGGTTGCGCTGCTCGAACCAAATGACGGACCAATTCTTAGCTGGGTCGTAGTCAATTGAGTCGCTCGTGATGGACCACTCAATGCCCGGCGGTGGCAGCCTGTCAACATCAACGCCGTTGCCGTAGGTGATCCGTTCAGAAACCGTGTCGTTGATGAACCCCATCCGCCGATTACCTCCGAATATCTCTTCGACGTCAATGCAGGTCTCGTGTCGGGGTATCGTCTCGGTGGTCAGGGTGATGCCCCCCTGCCCGCCTCCTTCGCAGCTGTCTCCCGCATCAGAAGGGTAGAGTGTGAATGTGAAGTTGGTGTTGGTGTCCCTGAATACCTGATTAGCTACTTGCCAATGGTGATTTGATATGAGAACCCACCACTGTGCGAGGGCAGACAATGGTGCAATAGCCAGTAGAATTGTCGATATTTGCAGCATCTTGGTAATTCGTGGTGTAAATGTAATAACAGCCGTGGAAGATGTCACAGTCGAACCAATCTTTTGACCAGCGGGTGAGCAATGAAGCATTGTCATAATTATAGAGAGGATGCAATAGTACTTAGGCCTTGAATCGGCGGCTGTGCCACACCCGCGCGATGACTGGAATATCTGACCATTTGCCTGCAAAATACAGTGTGACCGGCTTCCGGCACGATCCCAATTACTCATGTTTTCTTAGCCAAGGATGGCTAACAAGACGTCATATGGCACCCCACATCCCTTGAATACAATACCTCGGGCGAAGATCTACCCTTTGCTGCGGGCGATCGCACAGGGGACGTGGACCAAGAATGGCCATCGCGACTGAGATTGACGTAACTGGGGCATGAATCACTTTAGGCTCTGACCACCATTCGAATCCTTCATCCTGTTAGGGCCACAGCTGGCTGCGGCACAGCGAGTGTCCACCACGACCTTGAATCACACATCCTTGTTCTGAGGTTCAATCATCCCGTTTGGGTAGCATTCTGCATTATGTGACGCTGCATCTTGTGCAGTGTAAGCCTAAAATAGCAATCCCTTTCAGAATGGCTCTGGCTTGAGCAAACTATCGCTATTGCATAGCAAGTATTTTGGAAGCCCCCGACTGTAATCGGAATAATGCTTACACGTTACACGACCGTCGTGAACACTTGCAACCCCCCTTTGCTTTGCCATTTCACCTCAACTTCCGGCGCAATGAAAAAGATAAACCCTTCCTTCACATCAAACCTCTGGCCATCGCCCTCGAGGAGGCCCTCGCCCTTGGTAACAATCGCAACGCCAGGTCCCTGGCCCTTTGAAATGACCTCCTCGTCGGCTTCCTGCAGGTTCGTCAAGAGCATGTCAAATTCCCTGAGCGGGGGCCCGTAAAGGAGCGTCTTGCGATTTGTGCCGCGCTCGCTTCGCTTCGCTGGAAGAACTACATCCGACGGGCGGTGCACAGCGAACGTCAGCGCATCGCTGAACAAATCGATGTTGTCCCGATCGCCCTTGGGACAGAAACCCGTGTTGAGCACATTGTTGCTCCGTGCCATGCACTCCACAATGTCGCCGGAGAGGTAAGCATGGATGCCGTCGGCCGGGATGAACAACGCCTCGCCGGCCTTGAGCTTCATAAAATTCATGCAGACGACCGCCACGAGGATGCCGGGATCCTGCGCGCCAAAGTCCCGCTTTAGCCGGGGCAACAGATCGAGGATGTACTTGTTCTCGCCGAGGTCGTCGCGTGAGAGCTGCGCCAGGGCGTCTTGTGCCGCAACGACCTTGTCGTCGTTCGCGAGGAGAATCGCGCGCGTAGCTTCACGCAGAGTGGACTGCGTCCACGGAGAGGTGGCGTTGGGGATGAAGGCGCGGAGGGCTGGGATGTTGAAGAGCGGGGCAATCAGCTTGGTCGGCTTCCAGCCGGCGAAGACCTCAAAATCAGATAGTGCGATGGCGATCTCGGGCTTGTGATTGGGGTCGGTGAACTTTTGGGG
Source organism: Verticillium nonalfalfae (assembly GCF_003724135.2). NCBI lineage: Eukaryota > Fungi > Ascomycota > Sordariomycetes > Glomerellales > Plectosphaerellaceae > Verticillium > Verticillium nonalfalfae. Next base: position 76,954 of record NW_021167296.1, read on the forward strand.
GTCTTCTTTGTGGAGCTTGGCCGCCAGCTCCTTGTTTGGATGCATCTGTAGGGGAAGGGCTTTGTTGATAGAGAGAATCTTTAGATGTCAGGACGAGTTTGCCTTGGACGGAGCAGAGGGAAGTCTTACTTTGGGGAGGTAGGGCAGTTGGCTGTTTAGTTCGTTGTTGACCTTATCGCCCAATAAAGTCTTCTTACTTTTTTGGAGAACATCTGTCAAAAGCTCTCCTGTGGATAGAACACGGGCAGGAAAGTCTGGGTAGTCGCCGAACCACATCTCTGAGTAGTGTTGATCACCGTCAATCTCAAAATCTGTATTCGGCGTGTTGGCACAGAGGCGGGCGGCGAGGGAGTCTCTTCCCTTTTTGCCCCAATCGTAATTGTTGCATGTGCCGCTAAGCTGAAAGATACGGTCTGTGGACGACATGATGAGTGTCTTTGGATGGAAAAAGGCGGAATGCAAAAGTGGCCGGCTGAATGAAAGGCCGTGGTACTGTTTGATAGTCTCTGGGAGAGGATGTTCGGATGAACCTTGACGATGGCTTTCTCACAGCAGCAGGAGCTGTTAAATGTCTACGCAATATTCCAGGAGCCTGCTTGTATTCGCGCGATCATGATCTCCCCAGTTCACGTCAGACTCCGTCATTGACGTCTGGGCACAGGCAGCGGGCTCGCGGCCCAGTTCCTCAGTCTCGGCGGGGCCGGCCCCACAGCCCTGGAGCCGGGCCGGACTTGACTCTCCGGGCCACTCATCGGCAGACGCTGTCAAGTCGGCCAGCGATCAAGGCACGCGCAGCACGCACCTCTTGCAAAATCACGATGACGGAATAAACATTACATTAAGAACTAGAATACCTCATCTCATGGCCTCCATCTTATCAGAAGCTGTAGCAAACATCCCACAATGGCACCCTGACGTTGTACAGATCCCGCTGCCAGAACTTGGTCGCGAACGCCGAAACGTTGAAGTAAAAGTCCGACGCAAACTCAACACCGTTCGTCTCGGCGCATACGAGACCGTCCTTGGGAACCTCAAAGCCCGCGTCAATCTGCGCACCTGTGCCTCCGACCCAGGCATCCTGTTCACCGCGCAGCTTGAACTTATTGGCAATGCCAGGCGAAGCGGTGACGCCGCTGGACAGGTCGACGAGGCCACCGAGAAGCTTGAAGGCCAGCTGGACGGTGACATCGGCACCAACATCGAGGCGCACATCGGCAGCCTGGGAGATGTTGGCGTAGCTGTTGTATTGAGGCTCCCAGCCAGAAGTGCCGGACTTGGAGCCGTCGAGAAGGTCGACATGCACGTTGCCGGCGGGAATGTTGACGTCGACACCAGCATGAAGACCGACGGCCGCAGTGGCCTCAACGTCAAGAGCGAGGCCAAATGCAATACCTGGGCCGAGAGAGACGATGCCGGGAACCTCGACGAGAGACCACGCTAGAACATCCGGTGAGTAGCGGATGGTCTCGGCGAAGGATGCTCTGATTTCGGCCGAGACAGCGGCGGAGGAAGCAAAGTTGGCATCAAGATCAAAGTAAAGGTGCTCAAGGCGGAATCTCCAGAAGTTGTACTTGAGGTATCCCGAGAACGTGATGGTGGACTGGAACCAGGCCTCTTCGGCAGTGACGTCAATGTACTGACCGTCAGAGAAGAGCACAGTGTTCTCAGGCAGACCCTCTGCGAAGCTAAGCGAGATGCTGGGGTCCAGAACGAGACGTCGGGTTAGAGATGCGGCAGGGAGAGATGTGAAGGCCATCTCGCAAGATTCTGAAAAGGCGTCAGCAGCATGTCACGAGACATGAAAGCACTTCACTGACCTGCGATGCTGGCAAGTTCCTTCCTGGATGCCTTAACAGTGACAGCCAGCTTTTCAGCATTGGATGACACGCCGGACGCGAGGAAGAAGCCGCGCTCAAGGGCTGCGTTGCAGTTACCCATGTGGTTGGTGATGAGGACAAATGCCTCGTCGTCGCTCCAGTCCTTAACAGCCTCGTTGAACCCTTCGAGATTCTCAAACAAAACCGTCACTGTAAGGTTGTTGCAGATGACGTTGCTGATAGAACCAATGTGTTCCAGAACGACAGTAGGGTTGTTCATGGTCAGGTTCATGCCGATGGAGCCCGGCTCCTCGTCATCCGAGGACGAATAGTAGAGCGAAACATTCTGCGCAGGCACAATGTTGATAGGGTCGCTGCGGTCGATGCCTGGAGCCGAGCAGGGGCCAAAAGTGTGCGTTGTGTTGTCAGGGTGAGTGTCGGGCTTGGGAGGCTCGATAAAAGGACCCTCAGTAGAGAAATCGGTAGGCTTCGTCGGCACAGTATGCGCAATCGCCGTGGGCTTGACATTAAGCTTGGAGAAAACAGGCGTGGGAGTAGACAACAAGGAAGACTGAGTCGATTGGGGATCGGGCATCTCAACCACGATATAAGTAACCCTTTGGGTCTCCGGCGAACACTGGCAGTCCTCGGCTCTGACTAGACTACTGGAGACGAGGAGAACGGCGGCCAAAAGCCATGAAAGGGCGAAGCGCGTCATGGTCAGCCCGAAGAAAAAGATATAAAATGAATGTGTTGCTTGGGAAAGAAGAAAACAAGAACAGGACGCTCACGATAGAGAGCTGATGTTCAGAGAGTGACGACAAGACGACCGCGACTGGTGCCGGGCTAGAATCATTGTCGCAAAGGTGCCGGCATGGTGGGAGCTTAGATATAAGAGACAATGGGACAAGGACCAGTGCCGAGACATGTCAACGCCATTGGGGGAACTAGTGACGGCAACCATCGCGAGCAACTGCAGGGCCGGCTGTCGGCCGAAGGGCTGAGGCGATAACGGCGCGATCAGATCCTCAATTGCGCTTTCGATATGCTTCATTTTGCTCGGCCCCCCCTCTGTCGTGCCGTTGGACAACGGCCTAGGCTCGATTAATGAGGTGACGCGTGTGTCCCGCGAATGAGAGTACGCGATGGCTCGCTATGGCCCGCCATGGTGGTAGGGCACCTTCAGGTGAGTGTGCCGAATGGGCGGCTTGGAAGGCAAGTTGGGGATGACATCCGATTGAGGGTGGATTATTGGACCCTTTTCGTTCAGATCATCGCAAGGATGTAGCGTTCGTCATGCCATTGCCCCCCAGTATATGGACTAATCGGGCAGCAGGTCAGGGGGTGCATCAGAGGGCCTTCACTGCACATGAATCGCGTATCGCATGTGACAGGAACCTGACGGTAAACAACGGCGGACCTTGATATGGTATGCGGGGGCATCGACCACTAAGGTTCGCTGTCGAACAAGTAATCTTGTTCATACTGCCACGGTTGGACGGCGTGCTGGCAGATCGCTGGCGCTTAGAGGTTATGGTTGGATAAGCATGGAAGAGAGACACGGTCGGTCAGCGACGGCGATGTCGAGGCCTTGAAGAACGTGATGTCTGTGCACATGATTGGCACAGTTGACGAGATATCTGCCCCCTAGTCCTTTTTCGGATCCGATGCCTAGATCTAATTTCAACGCATCCATTCTCGTTTATAAACGGGAATCAAAGAACACGCAGCTTATGGATCCGCTAAACCATCGTAACATGGCCCATATGTGACATACCACCGCCGCTTTTCGATAGGACGGTGGAGCGTGACTAGCAGATTGCTGTCCTGTCGCACAACCAAATGTCTGACATGTTTAGCTTTGCGCTCTGGGTAATTGCAATGGTGAAAGTCCCCGCCTCGGCGTACTCGGCGTGCTCGACGCGTCCAGATGCACTCTCTCGGCTCCTCTCAAAGTCAGGCACCAAGGTCTGCTGGTCATGACCGCCCACTGTGGACGAAGTCTCTTGCAAGCCTTCGTTGTGGCAACGAGTCAATCAATCAGGACTTCTGGCCGTACGGCACCAAATGTCTTAGCATTCAGTCTTGGTCTACGCGAAAGGACATTGCGATAGGGCACCGCCAGGATTGATTGTGTTTTCGGGGTCACCAGAGTGTCTATGTGGCTAGCTTACTAGAGAGCCTCAAATGTATCGACAACAGGGTCGCCGTGGCGCTTTAAACTTATGTTGTCTTCTCGAACCGTATCCTATACCACGAATTTGCCACGAAGATGAGGCAGATCAACCGAACACCGCGAGTCAGAGTGAGTGTCTTCGGCATGTTGCATAAAGTGCCTTTTTTTTCCTTTCCAGAAATGCGCTTGTGCGTGGCGGACCATGATGCGCGGTTGATATGTCCGATGTCCGAAGCTCGAGAAAGTGCTCGGCGAAATATGACTTGATTTCGGCTTCTCCGAGGACAAGCGTCATTTCAGAAGTCACTGCAAGCTGCTTCGGGACTCTTTCAGTTCATTGACTCGGCAGAGGCTTCCCATGGCGGGATAGGAGGTGGATGCGCAAAAGATAGACAATGTCTCCCGGAAGTTGAAATTCTAAGCCCCGGAACTAATTCAACTTTCCATGTAAACAACGAACTCATATTAGCAAATATCAAGTGGGTTTAAGTCACGAACTCCCGCAACGGCCACAAGCCGCTGACTGTGTCTATGGTGAAGCTGTGGCCCAGAGCAAGGAAGCCAAGTGAGGGATTATCAAGCTGATGGTCACCGCTTGGCTTATACCTCACTGCTCCGATTTGGATGCAAACTTGAAGCAGGACTCGCACAGATTTGAATGTTCTGCATCCCTGTCGCCAGAGTAGCTGCGTCAGCCCCACGTTCATGAACTGGTGTTGATGCCATCAATTGTGTTGTGGACTGTACCGAGTATGCAGGATGTCGAGGCTTTGTATCGCGAGCCTACAGACATGGCCGAGACTGCTTGGACAGGTGAGGCCACTATTCCCTCGCGTTTCGGCGCAAAATGGATGTTCATCTGTTGTCTTCCAAGAGAGCCAGGATGCTTTTTTGGCGTAAACAGAACTTTGGGGCTGGATTTCCTCGCGTATTTGCGATGCTCAACATGCGGGCTTCGATCTTTTTCAGTTGCATTTGCCGGATCCTTCGAATATTGCATGTTCATGTCGTGCACACCTTGTTCAAGCTCAACCACCTTGTCTATATCATGGTCAGGGTCCGAGAGACAATCATATTCGGTCTCTGGATCACTCTCAGGGTAGTCGATCATAGGGGCATCTGTGTCAAAACCGTCTTCATTTTCGAATGCTTCGGAGGCAATCTCACGTTGTCGTTGGTTCTGCTCCCAGATCTGTGCGCGCATCTCAAGTTGGCGGAAGCTTTCGTCGTCATCGCTTGCTGTAGGTATCGCAATCTCATCTTGTAGACGGTACCTCTTGACGGTCCTCACGCTATGCAAGTCCAAAGATGGTGGTCTCTTCATCGTTATCGATTTGCGGGGCACTCGGTTTTGGATACAACTGCGATTTGCTATGTTGAGGTCTGGTGTCTCGGTTATTCAATCTGGCCTAGAGGTCAAAAAACATGTATTTATTCTACTGATCTCGCACAAAGCTGTCCAGGCAGCAAATCCGGCCCAGCCTGGCACTCTCTGTGATATTCTGGAAAGACTAATAGCTCTTTTCGACTTGATGGATTCAACAAAGCACAATTCAGTACATCAAGGGGCGCTTATTGCTGGTCTAAGCCGGGTATCTAGCGAGCCTAGGCCGGTCAAAGAAATGTTTCGGCTCGGGCCGCAAGCGGTGCAATCCTGGTTACCATGTCCTTGTTCGCACTGATGGCGAGTAGCCTATCACTGAACCAGCAATTACTGCTACAGCCGTCACTAGCACCACCAGCGGTGTCGTTGCCGCCGCTAGTGCTGCCACAACCGTGGCTCCGGAAACTCACACTTGCCTATATGTCAACTACTTTACATGCATTCGAACTATCTGTCGCATAACCAGCACCACCCTGAAGCTCTACAGGCGAGTGTAAAAGTGATCATCAAGACGAAGAGCTGAAGTAAAAGCCCATCTCACATCCCAGCGTCAAAAACAAATATGCTCCCGGCGTGGTGTCGTATCCGGCTCACCCTCGGATATCCAGTACCCAAGACTTGGTATGCACTTGTCCGCATTTTCCTCTGTTGGCACCTGCAATGGCGGGCGCGGATAGTTGCCAACGCTGCGCCATTGCGTTTCTGGCTCGTCCAACAGTCGGCCCCCTTCCCTCTTTCCCACGCTGTCGAAACATCGCCATGGAGACTGCCAAAGAGGCTTTCCATCCTTGTCCTCTCTCAGCTCGAGAGGATGCTGCGCTTTGAGGGTGACTGTGTGACCCGTATAGGTGGAATAGAGGTATTGTGGTACCTCTACCCTCATGTTGAGGCGGGGCTCCATCGAGAGGTAGAATTCGTCGATCATGCGTAGCGGTGACCCTTTGCCGTCAAGAAAAGTGTGAGGAGGACTTCGAGGCGAACCCTGTAGAGAGATGCACAAGCTTCTAAGACGGTGTCGGCAGTACGCAACAACATGTTCGAGTATCACGGCAAGATGACTGAAGTCCTGGCGGACAGCGCGCTGGCCTTCTTTGACTTCACGTGCCTTGATGAGGAGCTCCAGAGATGTAATGCTTTCCAGCCGCTGCGGTACGAGTAGCTCGGGTAAATGAAGCATCAAGACCTCGCTTCTCAACATGATGATATTGGTACCGTAGAGGATATCGATTGTCTCGAAGTAACTGTGGTGCATTGAGTAATTCAGCGAGCGCATCATCTACAAACTTCGGGATACTCACGCCTGTCTACAGCTTACGAGGAACCCCATTATGCCGACCTCGCGGTTGTCCGGCGACAAGCTCTCATAACAGTCACAAAATCCACCATCACCCGGCATAAAGTCATCAAACCAAGGGCCTCGCCAGACGAACCGCTGAGCCATGCCGGTTGGCGGGAGGTCCGGGTGATTCCGGTGACAGACGCAGCCCTCCCAGCGCCATGTATTGTTACTTGCGACATCAGTTTGGGGGCATAACACCGGCCTCTTCGCTTCGCATTTCCGTCCATTGCATTTCTTCTGTTGCATCAATGGTCCTGGAGGATTGGCTTCGTCGAAGATGAGATCCACGTGAAGCGTCCGTTCGCCGAAAGCTGCCACGAAGATGTTCTGTCGAATATCGGCGGGCAACTTTGTGAAAAGTAAGCTGGTCGAAGGCTGGTTCTGGATCTCGTCGCGGGAGATTGATCGACGGCATGGTAGTATTGGGTAGAGCGGCTGATCAGCAGTTCGTTTATGTGGTTCTGAGCCGACCAAATTTTTCCTTGGCCATACACTAAACCGGAACTTTACCATTGCACGTCCAATATTTGCCTGATCGCTTGCGGAAAGACAATCCTGGTTGGACCGACTGATGGCAGACGCCCTTGGTATAAATGAGCAAGGGGCGGTCGCGAACAAGCCACTTTCGGTTGACTAGGTACCTGTGAGAGCGAGAGGATGAGAAGAGGTTATCCGCAGGCAATTTCCGCACTCCGTTGTTAAGTAGGCTTGGTAGGGCGTTAGAACACACCTGAACGCTAGCTCTCTGTGGAGACGAGGGCCTTTCGCTGCTCTTATATAAGCGCTCCCCTGATCTCAGCCCCTAGACCAGGCTCTGATGCCCCCTGTTCCCTGGCTTCACAGATGCCTCCTGACAGCAGGATACCTCACCATAATATCACGCTAACACCACCACCTTCACCAGATCGCTTGGATACGTAGTCATCGCTTCTCGTTGTCCACGAGTTCCTTGTATCTATATTGTTGCCGACGAGTGCGCCGTGGGATCTCTGTCGGCTCCCCGCTTACAAATATATTCGTCTTCGAGTTGAAACTGTGAGCTGTGGCCTTCACTTGGTCGATGGCGCTCAAATGGTGCCAGGTAGCCAATGTGTCCAGTGCGTCTCTTCGTCCCAGACACATCTGCACTGTAGATCAAGGCAGCCAGCTACAAAATACAGCTACAAAATACAGCAACAGAATACATGCATCTTTTCGGCACATGATCCCCTCCCATTGGGCCAGCGTCGGCGCCAACAGGGCACCCTTATCAAAATTACCGCCCTGCTGGAAATTGTCGTGTGGTGGAATGAATACCTTGGGAGAGCTGTCGAGACGAACTCAAACAATGAAATATTATTGCGGAGCCTTCAATTGCATGGAAGGTGGTCTACCTTCACTTGGCATGATCGAGTGCACGTCTTTAGCATAACGATGACACGCATTCATTCAAAGCACGTGCCCAAATGCGAGGTGTCGTGCGCAGCGCAAAGTAGAAGTTTCAGGCAAAGACGTCGCTGCCTCCCCGGTTCGTCGACGACAGGCACTGCTTGCGTTGACTAGGCCTTCAACGTAAAATTATCGACTCGAAATACGCCCAAGTGACGGTAACATCAGGAGGCATGTTGGCTGCCCAGTAGTTTGGAGTATTTCGAGAAGGCCAGGATTGATCAGGCAGCCAAAAGGCGCTCCGTCATTAAAGCTGTCTATCAACACTCCACATGGTGCTCAAAATACAGTCGTATTTCCCACGAGCATGCCACAACTACATCGCTTCTTTTCAACAAGTCATGTCTACATTATGCACGTCCCACATTTCACATCCGCCTTGACGCAGCAACGTCTTCAACACTCTACCACTTGGCCTCCTTGCTCTCGGTAAAGGCCTTGAGGATGGCAACAATCTTCTCGAGGGCGGCGAGGTAGGTGCGCAGGTCGGAGGCGACCTTGGCCTCGTCGGAGCCGAGCTTGGCGTAGAAATCCTTGCGGTAGGGCGTGGCGCTCATGGCGGCGCTGAAGATGGGCTTGACGATGAAGGAGTGGTGGGGCTTGAGGGTGTTGCTGTAGGCGGCGCGGAACGAGTCGGCAAGCTCTTCGGAGGGGTTGGCGACGTTCTTAGAGAGGGCGATGGAGGTGAACTCGAGGCCGCTGTGTGCGTGTTAGCTTTGTTCCTTCCCCCCTTGCTGCTTTCCATGTTTTCAGTGACCGTTGGGAGGGAGCGGCGTACCGGGTCAGCCAGAGGAGACCCTCGGCGGCGACGTGCTTCTTGGAGGCAATTTCGGCGCGGACGAGGGTCTGGAGGTCGAGGGACTCGGCGGGGGCGGCGAGGAGGCGGTCGCGGATTTTCTGGAGAGTCAAAACGGTTAACTTGAGCGGGCTGGAGGCTGCATTGTCGGCTGCCTCGTATCTGGGACGGGATGCACGTACCTTGACGTTGCCGAGCATGTCAGACTTGACGGGGGAGAAGGCGACGGAGCCGAGAACATCTGCGAAAGGGTCAGCATGGTATTCTGAGACCGACGGAGTGATTCGAACAAGAGAAACGCACCAAAGATGGTGGTCAGAGACTCGGTGGCCTCAAGGAACTCGGCGGTGGCAATGGCATTGTTCTTGTCGGCATCAACTGGGACGTCGACGAAGGACTTCTTGAAGGTGTCGACGATGGTACCGCCGGGGGGGATCGTGATGGCAGACATGATGGCGGCTGGTGATTGTTTGTCTTGGGAAGGTTCGGGAAATGTTGTCGAGTATGGAAGAATCAAGATGAGGTTGCAATGGAGGGAATCATGGAGCGGTCAAGCTCGGAGGGACGGTCGAGACCGAGACGTTGGAGGGGTCGAGGAGTAGCTGCGGCAATGTGGGGTCGATTGCGTTGTCAGGGACACACAGTGCGCGTGTCGACTATTGATCGAGGCGAACCGCCTTAATCACAGTGTTCAAAATCTATTGGGACGGTCCATGAGGGGTACGGTGCGCGGAGGAGGGTCCCTGGCTTCCGGGCCAATGGTGGGCACACCATCACTGATGGCGGGGCACCTCGAGACAGTCTGGAGCTGCCCCTCACTAGCAATTGCAGTAGCACCTCATCGTGGCACGAAGCAAATCGCCATCCTCATCATGGTCGCGCATAGTACATCCTTATCGCGCAGTGATCCCTAGCCGCCAACCAGACCAATGGCTCTTGAAGCCGCTCGCCCGCATAATGTCAGAACCAAGCTGAACTATTACCATGACCCTGGCGATGGATCTCCGCCGGTTCCTGTTCTTGTTGGGGGGTAATGCATCCCTGAACCATGAAACAGAGCCTCTCTGACAGCCCTCCTGCAGAAACAAGGTTACCAATGAAAGGCCCACCGTACCTTTCGATGTGCAGGTTATTGACGTTTCTGGCAACGAGGATCGTTACAGCCTCAATAGCCATGGGTTTCAGTACCTCAAGCACGAGAGCCAGGAAAAGGACTTCACAGATGTGGCGGCACTGAAAGGTGCATACTACGCCGAGATGGAACAGCTCTACAAAGACGTGTAGGTGTATCGATGCAGAAAGTCATCGGGATACTTCACTGACGTGACCAGCACCGGGGCCACCCGCGTCCACATTTTTGGGCACCAAGTACGCCGTGGCCCGTCCAATTGGCACTCTCTCGGTGAAGGCAACGCCGCAAAGAAAGGGCCTCTGCATCGCGTCCACGTTGACCAGTCCACAGACGGCGCAGAGCTGGTCCTCCGCAAACACATGCCCGCTGCCGAGGCCGACGAGCTGTTGCGGCGCCGCTATCAAATCGTGAACGTGTGGAGGCCCATCAGGACGGTGTTCAAGGACCCGCTGGCTGTGGCGGAAGCGCATTCGGTGGCTGATGAGGACCTCGTTGCGGCGCAGGTGCTGTACCAGGACGGATCTCGAAACGAGACGTGGGCCGTGCTGCCGTCAGCGAGGCACCAGTGGTACTTCAAGTGCGGAATGACGCCGGACGACGTGCTGCTGATCAAGTGTTTCGACTCGAATGTTGATGATGGGTTGGCTAGGAGGGTGCCACATTGCGCATTCGAGGATCCGGGAGAGTTGGAGAGGGAGGACAGACAGAGTGTCGAGGTGAGAGCGCTGTTGTTTTACTGAAGGCCAAACCATCATTCGTGGTTCCAGACGCGGCGCGCCGACACTTCGAAGGAACAACACAGAGAAACCAGCAAGGAACGACAATTTGTTCAAGATGCATCAGGTCCAGCATGTGCCAATAAATACCGATCGTTGTAAGCCGTTCCGAGATTGTCGCCGCTGCCAACTAAAGGGCATCGCGCTCAGCAGGCAGACATGATGAACTAAAAAAAGGCAGGCTTGCACTGCACTCGTAGCACCTGCCCACAACGTGTGTTCTCGCTCCTCACGCGGGCAGGAGCTGGCCTGTGATCGTATCTGCACTTGCAGCAGCTGAAGGTTGTGTCAACGGTCGGCAAATCGGCATGGAGGATTTGCGCCGATGACGTCAGTGCGGGAGCTAAAGCCCAAGCCAATTCCCGCCTTGCTACTGCCATCTCTGTCGTGCATCATCGCTGCCCCTCATTCCCTAGGATCAACCTAACCCCCGACTGGCTGTTCGATGAGAAGCAAAAGCAAGCGACGCTCAGCCTGGCCAGAGCTGCCTCCAGATTGCCTGCCCGCATCTGCTTCGGCCGGCGCGGATTCCATTTCTCTGGGATCTTCCTGCCCCGCGAACGCGCGGCCGCGACAGCCGATCGCGAGCCATGACAAGGCCTAGATCCATCTTGGCTGCCCTCACTTTTCTCGCGTGCGCGCGTTTGACACCAACCGCATTGATCTTGGCTCCTGTCTTCCTCTGACTATGCCTGAACATATCCAAGCCATGTCTGTCTCCATTTCAGGAGAATTGGCTCGAAATGGACACACCCCGCTCTCGTCTTGTCTTATCCGTACCAAGCATAACTACCCACGCCCACCTTGTTACCACCCCCTCATCTCCCCTAAACCACATGGGTTCCGGCCCTGTTTTTCGTGCGCTTGGCTGATCACGCCGTCGGATGACATCGCCTCTGGCTCGCTCAAGCTTTCTTTTAGTTCCGCCCAGCCCGTCTCTTCCTCTTCTTTTTCGAGTCAAGCCTTCCGTCTACTTGTCACTCGCCGTTCGCCGTCTTGGAAATCTCAAGTCCTCGCTTCCACCTTGCGCGACTCGTGATACCCAGATACCAAGGCACCCGACACATGTTTTCGTGACGAGATTTCAACGACGCTATAGAGAGGCCACTCCACACACTGGCCCTCCCTAGACCTTACGAGCGACGCAGCCATGCCTTCCACCAACGACGAGAACAAGAAGAAGGTCGAAAGCGGAAGTGGCACCAGCTTTAAGGACAAGCTCAAGGCGCCGTTCCAGAAACTCGAGGAGAAGCTCGAGGGCACCCACCTGCATGATGCGAAGATCCACATCACCCACAAGAAGCACCAAATTGGCAAATTCGCCAACCTCGTAAGTTCCGGCTGCCCGTCTTGAAAGCCTGGGCGTTGCGCGTCCCCAGAGCTTGGTTGAGCTTGTTTTTGTCCCCACGAGCTTGCTTGCAGCACACCATGACGACCGGCTTACCTGTTCCAGTTCAACCGCAACCACCGCCACGACGAGGAGCACGAACAAGCCACCGACGACAAGCGCCAGAAGATCCGCGACGAACACCGATATGATTCATTCTTTCCCGAACGCGACGGCAATATCATTAAGTGGTATGTCGATGGCCGCGACTACTTCTGGGCCGTGTCGGAGGCTCTCGAGGCTGCTCAAGAGACCATCTACATATGTGATTGGTGGCTGTCCCCTGAGCTCTTCCTGCGCCGTCCTCCGCATGACAACCAGCAATGGAGGCTGGATCAGGTCCTGAAACGACGCGCCGAGGCTGGTGTCAAGATCTACGTTACCGTCTATCGTGAAGTGGAGGCGGCCCTGACATGCAACTCGGCCCACACAAAGCACGCACTCCACGGCCTGTGCCCCGAGGGTTCGCCAGGCTATGGCAACATTAAGGTCATGCGGCACCCAGACCACAACGTGTTGGAAAATGCAGCCGATATGACTCTGTACTGGGCTCACCACGAGAAATTCATCGTCATTGACTACCGCATGGCTTTCATCGGCGGGTTGGACCTCTGCTTCGGCCGCTGGGATACGCAGACCCACGCGCTAGCCGATGTGCATCCCGAGGGTGTAAAGAATGAAGTGTGGCCTGGCCAGGATTTCAACAACAACCGTGTGATGGACTTCAAGAATGTTGACGACTGGAAGCAGAACGAGCTGAGCAAGACACGCTACGGCCGAATGCCGTGGCACGATGTCTCCATGGGTGTCATTGGACCTTGTGTTTACGACATTGCCGAGCACTTTGTCCTGCGGTGGAACTTCATCAAGCGCGACAAGTACAAACGTGACGACCGATACGACTGGATCCAGCTGGCTGGACGGACGGGCGAGGACGAGGATCTTGTAGGAGTACAACGGCCTAAGCACCCAGTTGGTGAATACCTCATGCACCCTCTGACACCTCTCGAGACGAAGAACCTTGAGAATCGTGGTACTGTCCATGCGCAGATCGTGCGATCCAGCGACGATTGGTCCTCGGGTATTCTGCTGGACCACTCGATCCAGAACGCCTACTCGAAGACGATTCTCGAGGCTGAGCATTACGTCTACATCGAGAACCAGTTCTTCATCACGGCCACCGGAGAGCACCAATCCCCGGTCCACAACACGATTGGCCTCGCCATTGTTCAGGCTGTGCTTCGAGCGGCGGAAGAGAAGCGCAAGTTCCGTATCATTGTCTGTCTTCCCGCGATTCCTGGATTCGCAGGTGACCTCCGTGACGAGGCGGCCATGGGTACCCGAGCCATCATGGACTACCAATACAAATCAATCTGTCGCGGCGAGCACTCGATCTTCGGACAGATCAAGGCTAAGGGCGTGAACCCTCGGGAGTACATCTTCTTCTTCAACCTCCGTTCCTACGACCGTCTAGTCACGACTCCAGCGCTTCTAGAGCAGGAGAAGAAGACGGGCGTTTCGTATCAGCAGGTGCAGCGTGCTGAGGCCGAGGAGATCATGGCCGAAGGTATCCACGGTGCCGTAGACCCGACTGGCCACGGAGAGCGAGACGAGCACATGGGCAGCGCGCAGGATCAAGACCCCAACTTGGCGACACCCGAAGTGGAGAAGGCTCTCGATGCGAAGCAGCGATTTGAGGCGGCCATGCCCGAGGGTAAGCTGACAGCCGCACCGTCCTTAGCGCATCATGCCATGGCTGGCAACGAGCGATCACTTTTGGACGAGCCTTGGGACGATGAGGATCTCGAGACCGAGATCCAGAACTGGGTGCAGGAGGAATTGTACATCCACTCGAAACTGCTCATCGCCGACGATCGGATCGTCATTTGCGGATCGAGCAACCTCAACGACCGTTCGCAGCTGGGTCTTCACGACAGTGAGCTCAGCATTGTCATGGAAGACAGGGCACAGTTCACAAGCACGATGAATGGTCAGCCATTTGAAGCTGGCGTACATGCGGGCACGCTGCGACGGTATCTGTGGCGCGAGCACCTGGGCCTGCTACCCGCACAGGGTCTCGACGGAACAGGCCTCCAGAATGCGCAGCCGCCCAGTGAGAAGTCGCCCAACGATCCTTTCGACCGGGATGAGAGCTGGGACATTGTGGCTGATCCGCTGAGCGATGACCTTTGGGAAATGTGGACGTCGCAGGCAACGAAGAACACAGACATTTACCGGCATGTGTTCCACGCGGACCCTGACGATCACAGTAAGTTGCGCTCCTTTTATGCTAGGGTTTTAGCGGCGGACACTGACATTGGTGACAGTCAAAAATTTTGATGACTACGATCGGTACCTGCCGCCGAAGGGTATCAAATCCGGCCATGTCTACGACTTGTTCATGCCGGCAGAGGATGCGCGGAAGAAGATCGCGCAGATCAAAGGCCACCTGGTGTGGTTCCCGCTGGAGTTCCTCAGGGATGCGGAGATGGCCGAGACAGGACTGCAGGTAAACCAGTTCACTGAGAGTATTTACACCTAGTTTATGCGCATGACATGGGTTGCTGGGGGAATGCGTCATGGCGAGTTGCATATTGGACGCCTCAGGTGGTGTGGTGGCGGCACCGCGATGGGCTTCATGACTGGCGTGTTTGGTGTTTTGGGGATCCTGTTTTCCATACCTTCTGCTTAAGTATTGATATTGTTTCAACAAGCAGTCTCCCACTGACCCATCTGCGTGCTTCGCGTACTTTGATATGAATCTAGTGGTACCAAACCCGGCCATGGCGCACTTTGCGAGCCTGCCGACCAGCTCGGGCGTCGTTCGCAGACTGCACATTGCCGACGAGACCATGGACACGGTCTTGCCCTCGCTGGGCGAGGAGCTTCGGCTTCCACTCGCGAGTCTCGAGACCCTGACCCATCTGGAACTGTGTTTGTCGGCGTGTGCGGAAACCCGCGAAGAGTTCGGCTACAAAGCCATGCTCCGACTTTTGGCCACGGCGGCCAATCTGACGCACTTGACAGTTCGTTTTGAGCGCAGCGCGCGCAACTGGTGGGACCTAGGCTCGTTCCCGCACTTTCCGAGCCTGGTATCCATTGACTTTACCGGCGTCTTTGACGAGGCGGATGACTTTGTGGTCTTTCTGCGCAAACACGCCAGGACACGACGGCGCGTGCGTCTCGAGGGGTGTTTCCTCGCCCCTGGGACGCTTCGTGATTTGGCAGCCTTCCCGGATCTGCGTCTCGATCGATTTATCGTACTGCCCTGCAGGGGGGTGAAGAGCTCGCTGGTTCGGGATTCGGGGGTGTTGTCACGAATGGTGGTACGAAAGCATCGTGTTAAATATCCAGCTAGACTGATGTACTGCAGCAAAATGAATTACGTAGGTTCATTTGATACGCATGACTTGGAAAAGATGACTACTCTCGGGCCATGATGTTGGACACTCACACATGTCAACAGGCAAGTCTACCTAGGAGACCGCGAACACGATCAGCGATATAAGCGAGCTAGTCTTCAAGGATCCGGCAGGGAAAAAAACGGTATTTATTCGAGTTGAGTGTCAGAGTATCAAAAATGTTCGATCAATGGGGGTTGGATCAATAGCACAACCTGCAAAAGTGCAAAAATGTAGTCCTACCGAGGATTGAACTCGGGACCTTTGCATATCATACTAGCGTGACCAGTAGGTATAACTATGTGGGGGTTAGCGGCGGCCTGTGTCGGGGTAAAAGGGCTAAACTGACGAGCAACGTGATAACCACTACACCACAGGACTTTGGAAGTCGCCAACCAAACAGACGGGCTGCACTATGTACTCCACTCCCCGATCCATCAACCAAAACTTTCCATTCACACCCGCACTTCTGCTTTTCAGGGTGCATACAAGGGTTGAGATCCTTTCTTCGGCTACCTACTTCAGTCTGAATTGTTTTGATGTTTTTCAGAGCATAGCAACCGCGCCACAGGGAATTTGGCACCGTAGCTGTCTTTGGCGTCGATGTCGAGGATGGGACCATGCAGTGCCGAACTTGTGCACGCTGACAAGGTGTTTCAGGGTCATCACTGTCAGAGTCCTGACAATATGCTGCAATCTACAAACGGCCATAGCACCTCCATCACAGAAAGTAAATTGCCGAGCAGCGGTGCAGGCGTGACGTGGCCATGCCCATGTCGAACCATCGCGGTCCTGTAGGGCTGTAAGGGCCCTGACAGCGCAGCGGGTAGGCGCCCCCTGACGACTGGCCTCCACTGCCGGCGGCCCCTGAACCGCCTGAACCGGGCGACTGTCGGCACTACACTTTGTGTGTCGTTCAAGGCAGTCAGAACGCAGCTTGGAAGCGAAACTGCCGTTGGCATCTCATTTGAAGCGTCCAACATCTACCATGGCCAGTTCCAGCACGGCTTGTGCATATCAATTGTTTTTACCGGCACTGTCATACAGCCGAGGGCAATCATTCGTCAGTGGCACCTGTCCGCACAAGACTTGTCTTGCCAAATCCCCAGTCCACCAGGTAGCGCCGAGCAGGGAAAATAACCTTCAACAGCCGCGATAGGAGGCGCCGAATCCCTTCACAGTGAAGCCAGCTATGCCAGAAGAAGCGCCTGGCACAACACTACCAGTGGTTCAAATTTTGATGCCTCGCAGCGTGCTTCTCGCGCTTCTCGCATCTACAGCAGCGCCCTCTGGTAATAGTGTGCTCTGGCGGGGTCGACTTGGCAACCCCAGGTCCCCCCTGGCAGGTCCCCCAGCCTGCGAACAGCAAGGCCGGAGCATGCCGCTGGAAACTGGGACACCGCCGAGGGCCGCGCCCGATAAGCGGCGATAAGACCGAGAGGCACCACCAGCCAAGCTGAGTGGAGGTCTGTCAAAAAGGGTCATCCCCTCAAGCTTGTGATGAACGTCACACACACCGTACCTAGTGAGATGAACAAAGCTCTCAGAATCCGGCATCACGTCAGCATAGGGGCTTATCCTCGAGCCTGACATCGAGGTTGTATTTGAGATTGTGGTCAGCTGATCGTCTTCCTGCCTTTTCAACTTCGACCTTGCAACACCACGCAACCCTTGTCTCAAAATGGCGGCCAACCAGAATCACGAATACACGGAGTGCAGCGTGCCTGCAGCAGCAATGGATCAGTACTTGGCGCAACGCCAGCAGATGATCGACAAGGAGCATTCACTCAGGCATGGTGCGTGATCTCTGCATCTTCCACTCGTTTGGACGGTGCTGACACGAGACAGACCAAGCCTTCCGACAGAGGGCATCGCCTCTGGCCAAGAGGGCGGCGTGCATTGTACAGAATGTACGAGAGCGCGAGCTGAGAACAGTCTGGAAGCACGAGACGCGCCATGACATCTTTGGCGGCATGTCCTTCACTCGTGCGCGCGACACAATCCATCAGACGACCCTGTGGAAGATTGTACAAAGGCTGCCCAAGGGCTCCCTGCTCCATGCACATTTCGAAGCCATGGTCGACAGTAAGTGATCTCAGGGGATCACATCCACCAGAGGAGCAAACATGTTGACACACCCGGACAGTGCCGTGGCTCCTCGACGAGGCGTTCAAGTATCCTGGCCTCGCCATCTTTTCAGACAAACCCCTAGTCGACGAATCTGCCCGCGCGTCGGCATTCATCGAGTTTCAATACGTGCCAGATCTCGCCTCTGAAGTGAAACATCAACTTTTCGAGGCCGACTACGTCCCTGGTTCCTACGTCCCGCTCCGGCAGGCGGCTCGCGACTTTCCCGGCGGCGACTTAGCCTTCAAGGCCTACCTTCTTTCACGCATCACCATCACCGATGAGGAGTCAACAGAATACCACTCCGGCATCGACGACGTGTGGCGAAAGTTTGCGTCAATCTTCCCCGTCCTCAACGGCATCGTCTTTTACGAGCCCATCTTCCGCACCATGCTGCGACGAACCCTCGAGCACCTCCTCCTCGACGGCATCCAGTACATTGACCTCAGAATCGCCTTCCTCTTCAAGTGGACGAGGCAGTCCGGCGAGCCGGGCAATCTTGAAGATCTCATCAGCACGTTCCAGGACGTTCTCGCGTCGTTCCAAGCCGCGCCAGAAGGCCACAAGCTCTGGGGCGGCAGGATCATCTGGACAACGCTGCGCAGCATGCCGCCCGCCGAAATCGAGACGTCGATGAAGCAGTGCATGGACCTGAAGAAGAAGTACCCCGACGTCATCGCCGGCTTCGACCTCGTCGGCCAGGAGGGGCTCGGCCACACGCTGCTGCACCACCTGCCCCAGCTGCTCTGGTTCCGCGCCGAGTGCGACCGCCAGGGCCTCGACCTGCCGTTCTTCTTCCACGCGGGCGAGGTGCTCGGCGACGGCGACGAGCACGACATGAACGTCGTCGACGCCGTGCTGCTCGGCACGAAGCGCATCGGCCACGGCTACTCGCTGCACAAGCACCCGGAGACGATGAGGCAGGTGCGCGAGCGGGACATCTGCGTCGAGGTCTGCCCCATCAGCAACGAGACGCTGCGCCTCAACGCGAGCATCATGGGCCATCCGCTGCCCGCCATGCTGGCGCATGGTGTGCCGACCGTGCTCGCCAATGACGATCCCGGCGTGCTCGGCCACGGCGTCACGGGGTCGAGCCACGACTTTTATCAGGTCATTCAGGCCTTCCAGAATGTCGGCCTCGAAGGTCTCGGCGATATCGCCGAGACGAGCGTCTGGTTTTCGGCCTTCCACGATGGTCAGGGCGGCCCGGAAGCCATCGGCTACGAGCAGGGCTTGCCTGGTGGAACGAGGCGCAGGTGTGTGGATGACTGGCGGAGGCAGTGGGAG
Source organism: Verticillium nonalfalfae (assembly GCF_003724135.2). Classification (NCBI taxonomy): domain Eukaryota; kingdom Fungi; phylum Ascomycota; class Sordariomycetes; order Glomerellales; family Plectosphaerellaceae; genus Verticillium; species Verticillium nonalfalfae. Next base: position 96,004 of record NW_021167296.1, read on the forward strand.
GAATTCTGTTCATGGATTGTGGCTGAGTATGGAGAAGAGTGGGAGAACACAAACAGGTGAGGCAACTAGATACTCGCCAGGAAACCAATTCTTCGTGTATTACTACTGGATACGGCAACAGTGATGACAACGTGCTGCCATTCTTCGTGTGTGTCGGGGTTGGTCAAGGGTGGAACGTTGACCATGTCGCGTCCCTACGTTCACGGTCATGGCCACACTTTGAAGAGAGCGAGCATGTCAGAAGAATTGCCATCGCGGAATCAGGCACATCAAATATTGCCGAGTAAGTGCCATATAGCCGCTGCTCAAGTCAAACTTGTTTCATTAAACCGATCTCCAGAGTCACTTATTCGACAACACGTCGTGTGACAGCATCATACATCTTGCATCTAAAAAGGGTATCTACCCCTCACACAGCATTCTTCTCCGAAGCGCTGTGCTCAACGTACTCATCCACAAGGCCGACATCAGCACGCGCCTGCTGGAGGATAATGGCGTCCTCAGCACCCGTGCGGCTCCCAAAGATCTTGTCCATCTCTTCCAGCGTCACACCCTTCGTCTCGGGCAGGCAGAACCAGACCCAAATGATGCCACCGCCGAGGAAGACAGCAAAGAAGATGTACGTTCCCCATCCCCAGCCGGCGAACATGGCGGGCACATAAAACGCCACGGCAAAGTTGTTGAGCCAGTTGCTCGATGCGCCAATAGACACGCCCTTGGAGCGGATGGACAGGGGAAAGATCTCGGAGATGAGAACCCACGAGCAGGGTCCCCAGGTAGCACCAAAGGCGCCGACGTAGATCCATACAAAGACAACGGCGACCCAGCCGGCCACAGGGTTGCTGGCCCACTTGTCGTTGAACTTGGCGTCGATAATGCCGGGGATGACCATGGCGATCCACATGACGATCGAACCGACAATGAGCATTGGCTTGCGACCGACCTTGTCGATGAGTGGCATGGCGGGAATGGTCGAGATGAGGAAGATGACGCCCGTCACACCGCTTGCGAGGAGAGCCAGGGTCCCGCCAGTCAGTCCGAGGCTCTGGAAAACGTCCGCAGAGTAGTAAATGATGGCATCGATGCCGCTGGGAGTGGTCAGCACTGAATTCTTGGAATTGTTGTTAGACCTGATCATCTTACCTCCATTGCTGGAAGAACATGACGAGCCATGCCGTGGCGACTCGCTTGAAGTGGTCCCAGTTCCGCAGGATCTGCCAGTACTGCGCCATCTCCCTGCGAAGCACGTTGGTGTTCTTCTCGGCGAGACCCGGGAAGTTCTTCTGAAAAACGCGCTGCTCGAACAGAACTTCAGCCCGAATTTCCTTCAGCTCCGTCTGAACAAGCTCATCGCTCTCGGGTAGGTTGCGAAGGTAGGAGAGAGTCTTGAGAGCCTCTTCGTCGCGGCCCTGCTTGGCGAGCCAGCGAGGAGAGAAAGGAAGCCACCAGATACCGACAGCCAAGAGGACAGCGGGAATTCCCTGGATGTACGAAGGGAGGCGCCACGCGAGATCAGTCTGACCTTCGCCAATTCCGCCAATGTAGTTGCTGCCATAGCCAACCCAAAACGAGAGCATGATGCCGAGAATGGTGCAAAACTGGTAGAACGACACAATAAAACCGCGGAGCTCAGGAGCAGAGAGCTCGGCATTATAAAGGGGTCTGCAATCGGTCAACAGTCGAACGCGTCGATCATACTGCATTCATCACTTACCCAACACCGCTGAAGGTTCCGACGCCGATACCGGTAAAGAAACGGCCGGCATATAGCATCTCGGGCTTGTGGAAGGACGCCCCCGTGTAAAGGAAGCTACCAAGGATGACCCAAAGACAGGCCGAAAACATGGTGTACTTGCGGGAGAAGACCTCGCCAAAGATTCCAGCTGTCACAGAGCCGAGAATACCTCCAAGTTGAAGGACAGAGGTCAACCAGCCCTTGGCGCTGGACGACTCAACAACAGTGGGGAAGTTGTCAATGAAGCGCGTCATGACAAAGGATTGCCCGAGAACACCCTGTTGATAACCATATTCAAAGCCTCCAAAGCTAAGACGTCAAGTCAGCACGTTGATCTTGCCACCGGTTCAAAGGCTGTCGTGCCACGTGGGAAGATTCGGGCGAGATCCACCACGCCTGAGAAAGGACATACGATGCGAATAGAGCAATGACAATAATCTTGGGATTGCTCTTGAGTGTCTTCCAGCGGTTCTCGAAAGCGAGCTCAGTACGCTCCTGAGCCGCAGTCTTGGGCGCGTTGCTGATGACAGCCATGGTTGCCTATGTTGCGATGATAGGGGCCGAGGCGAGGATGGCGCTGCTGACGAGGTAGCAGTGATGGGAAGAATGTATTGCTTGAAGGCGAGGGAGGCAGCCGGATCTCGAGTCCAGATGAGCAACTTCTGGCTTTATACATTTCTGCTGTCGAGATTTGCTCCCTCCCCGCCTGGCTCAACGGTGTTTCGTCCGCACCATGAATTGCCCTGGCGCCTGGTGGTGGCCCGGCATTAGGTAACTTTGCTCCACCACGGGTGAAAATTGTCTTCCCCGTGGTGCTCCAGATGCTCCACGGTTCCCCGAAACGTGGAGTTGCCCACCCAAACCCAAGGTTAACATCCCATGGTGCTTGTCCGATCCCCGCGACATTTCCTAATGTTTGACCAATAACGGGGTATCGAGGGGTGCAGTGAATGACACTGCAACCCAAAGAACCTTGATCTGGGCAGGGATGGGTCGGGACGCTGTGGTGCTCGTAGGGGAAGTCTGTAGCCTACGATGCCGGGCAAAATTGCAATAGCCTATTGCTGCCAAGCGAAGCTAGCTTTTGTTAACCGTGCAGGAATGCCTGCCCAACATCGTTCGGGCGCCCTCGCAGAGTCGTGAGCCAGTAGCCTATTATGTCCTAATCAGGCTAGCTCGTATCATCGGCAGTCAGATCAAGGCTGCGACGATCGATTCTAGGCCCTAGCGCTTGCAAGTCTCGACATCCCGGCGACCAACATCCGTGACAAGGGCGCATCGTACTCGTCGATCTGTGGGTGATGTGAGAGGCGGGGCTCACGCAGGATGGAAACAACCATGGAGCGACCCGTCCTGCATGGAGATGAGAGACGCACGACCTCAATAATCAAAATCAATGTCGTGATCCTCTCGAAATGCCTGCCAGATGCCGTTGAGGCTCGCGGTCTCCCGTTGTAGATCCACCCCAGCGTCTCGAGAAATGCGCTGCAGGCACTCTTTGACGGCAAGTTGCTGAGCCAGGTGCGTCATCTCCTCGGCAATCAGCAGCAAGGCACCGATGATGATAGGATCCCATTGCTCTCTGTAGGTATTCCATACGGCGTTACCGGCGATCTTCTCCGAGTGCCAGCTCCGCGATTCAAACGGTCGCCGAGGCCTGATAGCCGCCGACAGGCCAGGTCTCGACTTCAAGAGCAGTAGGCACGCCAGATGCATGTTGGTGTTGCTCTGCAGGGAGATTGGACTGCTGTATATTGCCACGGGGAAGCCCGGGTCGTCTGTGTTCAGGGCTGCTGCTTCGAGCGCCGTGGTCTCGAGGATGGGAACCGCGTCTTGGGGCCGTGTTTGGTACCAGTGGGTACAGGCGGCCCAGTACGCAGACCATGCGGACTCGAAATCAGTTGATGCGTCTGGGGTCTGGCCGACGAGTGGGTCTGTGTGTTCAGCGGGGAATACAGACGGTCTGCTATTGACGAGGTCTATGCATCTGGCGAGATGGCAGATGCTGGCAGTATGCACGTCCTCGGGCGACGAGCTGGATGCAGCCAAGGATTGACGGCGGCGAACCCAGGATAGAAGATTTTCTGAGAGAGGCCTGCTGGTGCGGATGGAGTTTGCTAGCTCTGACGAATATGCTCCATTAGTACGTCTCGCCACGCGACAACCCCGGGAGGTTCTCGTCACCAAGACTCTGGGTTGATCTTACCTATCTTGATCTGAAAGCGGGCCAGTGATTCGAGGGGTTCCTTGTCGCTATGCAACAAAAGATCAGACGGTTCGATTTGAGGATGGCGCACCATATTATTCGGCCACCGGGAGGGCGGCCTGCCAAAGAACCCTCCCAGTGTCACCAAAGAGAGTGCAACATGGGCCACTGATGCGTCCTGCGTCGAAAGCTCGTCCAGTAACTCTCGTTCCTTCTCGCTCGTGTACATGTCCGCCGGAGGGTACAGTGAGGGGAACATGGATCGACTCTCGACGACCAGTGCAATGGCTCGCACTATGACATCCTCTCTCTGGGCCAGCTCCAGGACATCGACGGCAAAAGTGGACCGCGGTGCGCTTGAATCAACAATTGGAGCAATGTCGTATCGAAAGCAACGGAGGATGTCAGCACGCTCCGCAGATTGCGCAGCAGTTGTATTCGTGAACGCATGAGTCGTTCCCACGTGGGCCGGCGTGAAGACTTGGCGGGCAGAGGCAGCGCCTGGCGACATGCTGTCCGAGGTGGAGACATTGTCAACGTGGACGCGGCCATGGCGTCTTGCAACTGGCTTTCGCGTTGCTGTCTCGCCGACAGATGCCGACGATGGGGAGGATCCGCGTCTTGGGGTCGGCAGTGGTGGCTCTGATGATTCGTGTCTGGCAGGATGACCCAGATGTCCGTTGGGCGACCCTACGGGCAACGTCTGCACGTCGGCGACCCAGGTCAATGGCTTGTAGAGGCAGGTCACATTCCTCTCCTGGCAGCTGCCACACGAAGGCTTCTTTTCGTCACCTGAGGTGAAGATGAGGTCAGTTAGCGATGGGAAACAAATGGCGGCGCATATGAGGGGTCGTGTCGGTTGTATCCGAGATATGGATGACGACGGGAGCTTACATTTCCGGTGTCGCTTTCGACAAGGGATGCACCCCCTACGCGAGCGTCGTCTGATTTCTGGAGGAGCTCCTGTGATAGACGCTGCAGTCTTGTTGGATGGATCCGCTGCAGACATGGCTGGTGCAAGCGGACGAGGTGTCTGGGAGTGAGAGGCGATGTTGCTCTGTGATAGCCTACGCTGGAGTTCCGAGGATGAGATTTGTCCGGGGCAGTGAGAATCCTGTGGGGCACTCAGGGAGGGCAGAGGGGAACGAGCCCGGCAGGAGCCGACCCTGCCCTGGAAGCCGAGAAACAGAGGGCCTGGGGTCAGTGAGATGTTTTGGCGCCAGTGACTAATTAGCGCTAGCGCTAGGGGCCTTCCATCTCTAGGTGTGCAGGCACCTTACTATCCTACCTTCGTTAGGGAGGCCTGGACACCTGGATTGCCCCTTCCCGAACATACCTACCTACCTGTCGCCAGTCTGCCTGCAGCTTTCCACCGCGAGCAATCATTATCGCCAAGTTCCATGGCCCATTGCGTCTTGCATCAAGATTCACCATCACTTTCCTTCTCATGACGACGTCAGATGAGATGGACGGCTTATCCGCCGACCCGCGGTTCCTCGAGTTACAAGAGCAGCTGAGGGACGCTGTCTTTGCTGGATTATCCACGCTGAGTCCGAGCCGCTGGGCGACTCCAGAACCTCAAGCGAGCCCCGCTGCCACCCACGACAACAGCGAACAGCCGCGGAAGAATCGACGTCTGGACTACGCCAGCACCAGCATTCCTCAGGTCCGCCTGATAAACTACCTCCGCAACTGGGTCACTGAATGTGCACCGTACCTGGACAAATTCGACGAGGCCCGGCATTTTCAGATCCAGGTGCCCATCCTAGCACAGAAATCACCGGCACTCTTCTACGCGATTCTTGCCTTCTCAGCCCGTCAAATGGAGAGACGGAACCCCTCGTTGCCTGAGAGCTACGACAGCCTGGAGCTGTACCAGCAGAGCATCTTGGCATTGGGCCCTAGCCTGCAGGCGAAGGATCCAAGCATCCTTGTGACCGCATGTATCCTTGCGGTCTTCGAGCTGATGGCTGGCAGCTCCAAGGACTGGCGTCGACATCTAGAAGGTTGCGCTGGACTCTTCGAGTTCTTTGGGGTCAACGGCTTCTCGGGCGGCCTTCCTCAGGCCGTGTTCTGGTGCTATGCTCGGATGGAGGTTTGCGGCGAGATTATCTCCTCCGGAACTGAGACAACCATGCTGCCGCTCGACAGATGGATCCCCAGACCGGACAACACCGCGAACCATGGGTCGCCCGAGGAGTCTGGACATGCTGCCGACACCTACATTGAGGAGCTCTTCTGGCAGCACAGTAGAGGTTCCTGCGACATGTACGCCAACTGGGCTCTGTATCTCTGCGCCGAAGCGTGCAACCTGCGATATCGACTCGTCCGATACCTTGGTCTCGGAGAACAAGACGAGTCCGATAACAGACCATTCACCAAGCGATGGGAGCAGCTCTGGTTCAGGCTGCAAAGGTGGTACGACCGGCGTCCTCGTCCCATGATGCCCATTATAGACGCCAAAGCAAAGACGGCAGAGGGCCATCTTTTCCCCACGATTCTCTTCTCTCACTGGGCCGCCATATCGAGCAACCAACTTTATCATGCCGCCTGCATCCTCATGCTCGAGATGCGCCGCTCGAACAGCGTCACGCCCGAGTTCTCCGCCGTGTGGCATGCTCGCCGAATCTGCGGCATATCGGGCTCGAACCCCCACCTCGGCAGCTTGATCAACGCTATCCAACCTCTTTACTTGGCCGGCAAGATCTTCACGCACGTCTCCGAGCGTCGCGAGGTCGCCAGAATTCTTCTCCATATTGACCAGGCTACCGGTTGGGGCGCGCTCTGGCGATTGAGGGATCTGGATGCCGAGTGGGGCTACGAACCCGACGAGATGTTGAACATGGTGAGAGGTGGTGCGACCTCCCCCACAGCCGTCGCGTAACAGCTACCGATTCGGTATGGCGCATCTTGATTGTCGGTGTGGTCGCCAGTCGCATCGCCCACCGCAAAGCTGGAGCCTCAAGTAGGCTAACGGCCCCACAAGGAGTCCAGCATTTCGTGAATGACATCGGTCGTCACGCCCCAGCAAGAAGGCTTGGTGACACAGGTTCAGCGATATCCGACGCACATGATTAAAAAGAGCATTTCTCTCACATGGAATAGCCCAACATCTCGGATCCTCAAAATTGGTTCTTCGAAACACCACCAGAGTCGCCAATTCGACAGAGCGACACCACTACAGACTGTCATCCTGCATTCAACACTCGTCACATACATCACCCACGATGAGCGCCCGCCGACCCGTCATCCACGTCTTGGGATCGTTAAACTTGGACCAAGTCTCCTATGTCTCCCACCACCCACATCCAGGCGAGACCATGACGGCCTCGGGCTTCGAATCAGGCTGCGGAGGCAAGGGGGCAAACCAAGCCGTCGCTTGTGCCAAGTTGTCACGAAGTAGGACTCTTGAAGACCCCAGTGTTGATGTTTTCATGATTGGGGCTGTAGGAGGAGATAGCGCCGGGTCCGGGCTCATCGAGAGTCTTGCCTCGTGCGGAGTGGACACCAGCATGGTTCGGGTCAATGCCTCTGGCGGCGAAGACTCTCAAACCGGCATCGCCATCATCATCATCGATGAATCGGACGGCCAAAACAGGATCATTTTATCTCCCGGCGCGAACCGCTCCGTTGGTTTTGACCACGTCCATCAATCTGTTAGCCTCAAGCCAGACCTCCTGATTCTTCAGATGGAAGTTCCCGCGCCCACTGTTCTCGAAAGCATCCAGGCTGCCAAGGCTGCGAAGGTTCCTGTTCTTCTGAACCAGGCGCCTGCCATTTCATTGCCTGCTGAGGCATATCAGGGATTGGATCATCTGATTCTGAATGAAACCGAGGCTGTGCTCGTCGCTGACGTGGCGGAATCTGAGCTCGAAGATCCGTCGTCACTGGCTACCGTTGCTGATCAACTCTTGCAGAAGGGCGTCAAAAACGTTATTCTTACACTAGGTGCCCGCGGTGTGTTTTATGCTTGTGAAAGTGGCGAGAGGCGGCTGGTGCCGGCCCTCAAGGTCGATGCCATAGATACGACGGCGGCTGGGGACACGTTCATCGGAGCTTACGCTGTGGCTTTTGCAGAGGAAACTTCACGAGGTGAGGATTTCAAGATCGAGGACGCTGTTGCGCGAGCTATCAGGGGATCGAGCATTACTGTCTCTCGTCGAGGAGCTCAGACGTCAATCCCCTGGAGGAACGAGTTGAAGGAATTGGAGTTATAATACCAAGAACTCGAACTCTGATAAAAATGTTAGATCAAGTATGGATCACACTATATTGCATTCATCCCCTGGAAGATTTCGCCCACAGCTGGGCCTTGGGTGCCTAAATTTAGCCTCAGTACATACACTAGCCACCGCCTGCCAGGATAGCTTAGCTTATATCTAGGCAGGGACTAGCCCAGTTCATAAATGCCGGTGGGTATGTCTGTGAGAAATCCGTAACGGAGAGGCATCTTGATTTACTGTCCGCTATGTTCTTTGTCAATTAGCGACCTGTATTTTCCGCCACTCGGCTGGCGCTCGTACAAAGTATTGAGGCCAAATTTGGACACTAAAGGGTGAATCGATTCTTCTCCCTTCTGACATGACATTGTCCCATACTTTGTTCGAAGGCTTTGGTCGGCAGCTGTGGTTATGTTCCGACAACTTCATACCGTCCCTTAGACTGAGTCAACAGCCTGTATTAATTAGAACCTTCCGCTTCGCTAGAATAAATCAAGCTTACGGGGCTAGAAATTGAAAGATGACTTTCGCAATGAGGGATATTATGGACCTGAGACAATGGGAGTTTAAGGCACTAAATCCATTCTCTGCGTCATTTTTGCTATCAAAGTCGTAGACGGGCTGGGTTCGGTAATGACTGCAGGCAATCTTCTGTAGGTCCCGGAGATAGTGGATGGGGTGGCATTACGTCGATGTGCTGTGTCAGATATCGATGACAGTGGTTCCTGACTCCTATCTACTCCAATGTCATATTGGACGTGCGAGATTTCAAAGTAAGTGCAGGAAACCACAGAGTTAAATCAGAGAAGCTGGACACAGTATGTTGATCATTGAGGCAACTACAAAATCGATCAACGCATCGAAACAACGAGAGATTGCAATTCTTTGAAGAGCAAGAGAACGACGGCTGCCACCATGTGACGTCTTCCTGGCTACTGATTCAGAATTGTTCAATCATGCAGTCACCGATCTTGGTACATTACGCATTGGGCTGTGGCGTCACAACCACCCTGCGCCCTGGCCCCGAGCATCCCCGCCATCCAGAGTTGTATCTTTTTTTAATTTGGACTCTTCATCTTTTACTTGTCCTAGAGTACTTGTTACATCACCAACAAATTGGACAGAAGACCCAAGGATCAACTGTCCCCACTCTCTTTTCATCCCGCAACGCCCCATGTCGGCCCCACCCACGACATGGTCATTTCTACTATCGCCAAGCACAAAACATGAAATTTAATCAAAAACATACAACATCGGGGATTCGCTGGTGGTCACCCACCCAACTACTGGTCCAACCCTTACTGGCTTATCTATGGGAGAGCGGACGGGATCCCGAGTTTTCCAGTAGGTATGGTCGTATGTAGTAGCCTCACTCCGTTTGTCTGACTATAATGTGGCCAGTCATGCCCCAGATCGTGAGAGGACTAAGGAAGTTCAAGTGAGTACAAGGCTATTCGCCTTCAGTGAACTGCTAAAAGAATGAGCAGAGATCTATCTATTTGAAACCGAGGAGTTTAGTCTTAAGTATGACCAAGTATCCTATAACCTATATACCGCCGTAATAATAAGGTATCGCGCCGCTACCTTTCGCTACCTTCCTTAGTACCTAGAGTGCTATTGCTACGACCTGGCAGCTTCCAACGGAGAACACTGTCAGAGACTTAGTGTTGCTAACACTGTCAGAGAGTTAGTGTTGCTGCTAGCAGAAGCTTAGGTTGTGATTCTGAGACAAGGTGGTGTTGTGACGCGTTGCGCACTCATTACAATGAATACAAGGTAAGACTTGGATTGATCACTGTCGTGAGAAAGAATGTATCTACAATTCCAGAATGTCCTTCCTCATAAACTCGTTCATCATGTCCCTGTGGTGTTGGTTAGGGAGTCCATGTTGGATGGCTCACTGTTGGTTGTTGGCGATCCATGATACTAGGATCACGGTATGTTATCTGGTGAACCAAATCCCTGGCTTACTGTTAGGTCCTGGATGAGCCCCCCAGGCTCACCGGTCGGTCTTTTACCTGTTGTTCCCATTTCGGCCGAGTGAACAGAGTCTTCCTGTTCGGAACGGCCTGGCCCCAAATACCTTGTCTGGGCCGCCAGGTTCGTATGCAGCCCGATTATTCTGGGGTTTCTCGCCCGAGATGACCTCTCAAGTAGTAGGGTCAGTCCTGCGGATTTCCGGTAGTACACACAAGAAAGCAGGGAGGTGTTCCTGGCAGAAAACCTGTGCTCTTAAATGGAAAGGCCGAGCCGGAAAAAAAAGGCACAAAGTGATTTGGCTTCGCGTAAGGATGCTCAGCCCTGCCAGCCCAATTTTTCTGGCGCGCACTCTTGCGCGATGCCCTTGATCTCTTGTGCCATACACCTGCACAGAGTGCTCGGCTCGGGACGACTCCGAGGTTTGGCTCGTGAGCAATAACATTGAAATCATCATCCGAGACTTTTCTTGCTGTTTTCACAGTCCCTCTTCGTAGTTCCCAGTGTATGCCCTCTCTCGCCTTCTTTTGGGTTATTACCATCGACATTCTCCCGCTACGATGAAGCCCTCTTCTTCGATAGCTGTAGCTCTTTCACATTCTGCTTCACTATATTTGATGTTTAACCTCCGTATTTGTTCATTCGCTTTCTTGATATCAACGTGGGTAACCTCGTCAAGCTTTGTGTATGTTTGGTGAAATTCATACTTACGTGATATTTCTCCTTGGTTCACTCTCTTATTCAGCTTCCTTCGCTTCATTTACCGGACTGCACAACGGCGGACGTTTAGGAGCCTTGCAACGAGTGACGGATTGCGACTGTTGATCTTTTGGGGATCTATCAACAAGTAGAGTGATCGACTATCTGCTTAACCGTGAGCTGACGGCCCTCCTTGTAAACAGTCTTTTGTAATGCTTGCCCCCTATTTCTTCGTAAATCCTCTGCCAGACAGCATCTGCCCCGCCACCACCTCGTAGTCCATCAACGGTCTTAACAGTGGATGCTGGACGTTCAAGTCCGAGGCCCATCAGAAGGTTCGGGTCCGACCCATCTGTCCGTGCTGCTCGCTGCAACGGAACGGAGAATTATTTGACAATTCCCAATTGCTTTTTAGTCGTTTCCCGGCCGCGGTAAAACTAGATCCAGAGCCGATTCTCTCCCACGGGCCTTTTGCCGAAAATTCGAGTTTAAGCGAAAATTCTCAACTTTGCCGAAAAATACAAAGCCTGGACCACCAACAGCGGCCATTTTTCCACAAGTGATCCGGCCCCCCGCAGTCCTGCCTACATAAACCTTCATCGCCAAGAAACCACTAATAAAGCACATTTCGGGTCACCTGCACCTGGGATCCTTCGAATCCGTCAAAGCTATGATCTGAAGGAGGGTCTGAGGTGACCTATCGCCAGCCAAGTTCATCCACCGCATCTGAGCGATTTAGTCACCTCAAATACAAGTATCTTCTTTCTGCGTAGGGAGCAGGCAAAGATGTGATGTGATATCACAAAGAGCAGAAGTAAGGCTCCGATGATTCTCCTCCGGAAATTCAAGGTATCGCGTGTCACTGGAGTCATGTCATCCAACATGGAGTCATGACTCGTTAAAAAGCCCACCACCCTCGTTACTCGACACCGGCCCCATGGGGAGGTCGAACCGGCGGTGGAAACCAAGCATCATTTAAGTGGACCGAGAACGTCAGTCAGTAAGGTAGGCGGGTGAGTTCGATCTATCCATTACGATGTACCGTGTCTGGAATGCTGAACGGGGTTCAAAATAGCGATCCCTGCATTTTATCTCTCCTGTGCAACTTTCACCATGTGTAGACTTTGGGAATTCTATAATGATACCCCATGGGCCGATTCTGTAGGATATTGTAACCCCATAGGGGACCAGGATTCGTCTACTAGGTACATTTTGGCTTCACCCTCGTGGCTACCTTCAAGATGACGCCTAGAGGCACTAGAGAGGCTTGTCAATACACAAAGATGCAGATGCTAAGGCGTTCCAATGCCATGAAATCATTGAGCCGAGCTCGCGATGTGGCTTTTCGTAACGAAGCCGAGAATATCATGAAAGGGCCGATTGTTCAGCATACCTTTGGATTTGTGTTGGCAGATTCTCCGCAACATTTCGGACAATGGCCTTGGCGGTTGGGCCCAAGGGTCTGGCACACCCCGCCCAAGCGAGATCCGGAAACCCTACAGTCATGCTCTAGCGCTTTAGTCCACCGTTGTGTCGGTCCGAATGCGCTTCTAGTCAACGAAGCGAGTGAATGTTTACTATTTCCTCATGGCCCTGTGTAATGCGGTAATGATGGGGTTGGCAACATCGGCGGTGGTCCGAAGTGAGTTACTGCCCGCCGGCTTGGCAAAGAACTCCGCAGCTTAGAGGAGGGGAAATATTCCCCTCGGGCAATCCAGGCTACTGAATTACGAGTAGTGAAGATTATATAAAGTGCGGGTGTAAGGCCTGCAAATGAATCTTGAAATCCCTCTAGCAAATTGTAACTCTTCTACAACCTTCCACTACTTCATTACGTCGGGTTCGATTCAGCTCGGCAAACATGAGAGTATCAATATCTGGTTTGGCCCTTGCCCTTCTGCTTACCTTTGATGCGGCCCAGGCCGGTCGAGGAAGCAGGCCCTCAAATGTTCATAGGGATGGATTCCCGTACAGAAACAAAAAGCTATCTGTCAACCAGCGAGTTGACGATCTCTTGTCACGCATGACTATCGAAGAAAAAGCTGGCCAAATGTACCACGCTCGCGCTCTTCTCAGCCCGAGCGGCGAGGCCAACACAGGCAGCATGATCAAGAACCAATTCATCACCCATTTTGTGTACCAAGGTGGTGTGAATGATGTCGACGCTTTTATAGACTGGTTCAACGAGAGGCAGCAACAAGCTCATGACACCCGACTCGGAATCCCAGTCACCTTCTCGACCGATCCTCAACACGGTTGGACGCAAGACAGTGCAACCGCCAACATGGGACTTTCCTTTTCGCGCTGGACTGAGCCGATGGGTCTTGCAGCAATGCGGAGCCCTGAAACGGCTCGCGTCTACGCCGACGTGGTCCGCCAGGAGCTTGCTGCGGTGGGAATTCGCCAGGTTCTCTACCCTCAAGTTGATCTCGCCACCGAACCTCGATGGGGAAGGACTGGTCTCACCTTCGGAGAAGATGCCAACTTGACAACGGCCATGGTGCTCCCTATGTTGGAGGGCTTCAGAGGCAAGGGAAAAGTCGCAGACTCTGTCATCGCTACTGTGAAGCACTTCCCCGGTGCTGGCCCCATGGAAAATGGCGCAGATGCCCATTTCCCTTGGGGTAAGAATACCACCTGGCCTGGTAGCAACCTCGACCAGCATCTTCAACCCTTCAAGGCAGCCATTGATGCAGGAGCTCCACAGATTATGCCGTACTACTCCAGGCCCAGAATTGATCGATGGGAGCCCATTGGTTTTGCTTTTAACAAGCCAGTTATCACTGGGCTTCTGAAGCAGGAGCTTGGCTTTGAGGGTATTATCCTGACAGACTTTGGCATCTTGTCCATTGCTCCTTGGGGCCTGGAAGATAAGACACCGCTAGAGAGAACTTGGTACGCTGTGGAGGCCGGAGTTGACATTATTGGAGGGGAATCAAGTACCCAACACCTTATCAAGCTGGTTAAGGACGGCAACGTTACAGAGTCTCGCATCGATCATTCCGTCCGCAAGCTGCTGAAGCAAAAGTTCGAACTGGGCCTCTTCGACAAACCTTTTGCCGACAAAAAGGAAGCTGCTGGTATCGTGGGGAACGAAGAGTTCAGGCGTCTAGGCAACTCTACGCAGCGAGATTCGTTGACTCTTTTGACAAACAAGAACGACATTCTGCCACTGCCTCGCTCGGCTCAAAAGGCCAAGATTTATGCCGAAGGAATCCCCCCTGGGATTCTTGAAAGTCGTGGCCTAACAGCAGTCAGCGACCCGAAGAATGCTGACTTTGCGTTCCTTCGCCTGGCATCACCCGCCGGTCCCCCTGATGCCGCCTGGCCTGCGTCCTACGCCATCAATAATGGGTCGCTTGAGTTCACCACTGAAGAGCAGAAGCGCCAGGCAGCCATCTACGAGGCGGTTCCGACCATCGTGGATATTAAGATGAATCGTCCAGCCGTCATCCCGGAGATTGCCGACAAAGCAGCCGCACTCTTTGCGAGCTACGGGAGTAGCCCAGATGCGTTCCTTGACGTGGTGTTCCGGGTCAAGGGAGCTGAGCCCAAAGGAAAGCTACCTTTTGACATGGCATCCTCCGATCAAGCCGTTGATGACTCCTTCGAGGATCTGCCTTTTGACACCAAGGATGCTGTTTTCAGATTTGGTCATGGATTGAGGTACAACGTCCCAGCCTGTATTCCCGGCCCCAAGCCTGAAAATAAAAAAGCACAGAGCCACAGGCAATGATGTAGACAGCAAGTAGCACGGTGATAATTTCAATATCGTGAGACTTTCAGTGGGTGAGCCGAGACTTGCAGTATTTCGTGCAGATCGTTACAGGCATATAACATCAAGGCCTACCAACCACAAGATATGTGGCAACAGTGCAGTCTCACTTCAACAGCCTTGTATGGACTTGAAAGAGCCGAGCACCCTACATGAGCCTGTTTCGACAACAGAGATCAGCTGTAGTCCAACGAACTACTACGACACCTGGGCGACGAAGGTGTACCCTGCTCACCTGCCGACTTTTGTCGCCTCAGAACACCAGCATACCAGCTGGAAGTTTAACTAAAGAATTTGACCGACGGCGTAAGGGCGTATTTCGGACATGTCGAGTTCTTGGGTCAGGAGCAGTGCCCAGCTCCTCGTTGAGACTTTGCAACATCCGAGGTCGTATCCTGCCATTGGTAAAGAGACTACACAATGACGCACCAAGAGAAAACTGTCCGAGTGCGGTGTATTTACCGACAGCTCCCTCTATTACTTCAAATGCGTCAATTGAGTCTTCAGAAACCCGCAGAAGCTCTCGAAGACAGACAACTCGAGGCCCTCTCTCCATCGGCACGTTACCGCCATGCCGGCCCTCCTGATATCGATGTCAATCTCGAATCCAAGCGCGCAGAAACCTGAGTCATGACTGCCATCTGGAGATTTGTTCTTCCCTCCTTCCTGTTCTCTCGCCTTCTTGCGCCGCCAGGCTCGGCTCCAGACATTCTCGCGTGCACGCCCTGTTCCGCGGAGCTTGTGCTTATCCCACGCCCAACATACGAGCTCGAGCGAGGTCATGAGCGAATCGACCCTCTCACCTACTACGCCGACACCAACATCCAGTGGAATGGTAAGAATCTCAACCTCTGTACTCGGCGGAAAGTACCTTTTCCATTTATCAGCTTTCATCCCCCTCGACGCCTGTGTTGATGGCCTCATCGGTGCAAAACTCCATGCAAGCGCCCATCGTCTCGTCTTGTTTCCCTGCACGAACTCGGTGATGGCGTAGTTGTTTATGCCGTGCTCGCGCAGCTTTTCTACGACTGTCTCGAGGCTGCTCTGCTTTCCAAGCATGGAAGTATACCACTGAATTGCGTCGCGGAGGGCAAGAGACTCTTCGATTAGGCGCGTGACGAAGGCTACTTCGCCGCCGGGTGTGACCATCTCCACAGGAGCGCCCGTGCACGCCGACAAGGGAGGACGGGATTTCTGCTTCGCGGAGGCAAGGAGGTCGGCGTCGGATTCGTAGAAGGGAGGATTGGTCATTGTGAAGTCAATGACCGCTGGATATGCTGGGATGAGGGGATCTGAGCTCTGCCGAGAGATAATCTGAATGCGATTCTGGACGTGATTTAACTGAACATTCTTCTTTGCGAAACTGAGGCTCTTGGGATCCACGTCTAGGCTGGTCAGTCAATCGGCCGCAAGAAGAGACCAGGCGTACTACCGGTTGCAATAAAAGACCAGTTGCGCTGTTGGCAAGCAAGTAGAGGGTAGATGCAGCTTGCCCCAGTACCAATGTCGAGGCCCGTCATCTTTCGGCCACGCTCGGCATAGGAAGAGCCGTCAATGAGTTCCTTGAGCCATAGGATGTAATTGTGGCGGACGGGCACCTGTATGTGATTAATTGGATTCAATGATGACGTCTGCCAGTGCCGAACCTACAGGAGGGCATAATCTGTCGTCAGGAAGTTCTATTTTAAGACCATAGTCGATTTTGAGCAGCGTTTTGGTAAGCTGCATAACAGCAGCTGGATTATTGAAGTCGAGGTTCCCACTGCGAAGGCTGTCATCGTTCGTAAGAAAATGCACGTCACTTGGGCAGGTCTACTTACAATAGACCAAACTCCGAATCCTCACGACTGAGTTGTCTGAAGTCAAGTTCGCTCAGATACAGGTCGCGAAAGTACGTATCTGCATCAACTCCAGGCGCGGGGCGTTCTTTTCGGTGACGTCTTGTGCTGTAGGTCGTTGCACCATGTCTCGAACCATCGGTTAGATGACTTGCCGTGCTTTTTCCATCACTGGGCTTCTTTCTCTTGGTGCCGGTCATTTTCTCAAGTACTTAGCTATCGCTTCGCGAAGTTGACGACGCCTTTTGGCTTCGTGATATGGTCGTGTGTTTGCGATGTTCCTGGGAAAAACTCCTGGGAATGACCAATGGTGAACTACCCCGCCAAAACCTTCCTCAAGAAACGGGAGGCCCGTGCATCCACCAAAAGTGCTTTGCCAGTCGCCGCCTTGGTAGACACCAGCGAAGGATCAATTTTGGTCCCGTTAGTAGGTAATGTATACACGAGTGCCTAGAATAGCATGCAGTTTAACTGTTTCATGGAAGTCGCTCTCGCATGTTGTTTTCTATTCTGAAGAACCCCCCGACCAACCTACACTCATATACATACATGTCAATACCGCGAAATCCTCCTGGCAATTCCATGCAGTGGTCTCATGCGCGCAAGTACTCAAATAGGTATGACTCCAGGGTAACATGTCAAAGTGAGTGTCAAGTTCGGTCCAAACTCTTGCTACCACATCGCGTAGATAACGTAAGAGACCAGTCTTACAAAATATGGGTATCATTCGCTTCTTATGACCGGTGGAAGCCAATAGACACCCTGATGGAGTGCTCAGACAGCACGGCTCATGAAACTCCGACACAGTTCTTTCGAGGCAAGAGCCACGGGGATCTCACAGCTCTGGTCTTCCCTAGACTTCCGTTCATCGCCGCTCGTGTCAGTTCTCAGACAGGGGAAAGCAAGTTGGCGCGTCCATCCTCAGCTGGATCAAATACCTGGTCGATAAGCCCAAGATACGGCAGCCGCAAGCGTAGCAAACACACTGGCCACGCCCAAGCCCCACGGCAGCACGACTCCCAGCATGGTGATACTCGCCATGGTCGAGAGAATGCCGCCCGAGGGAGCATAGCCGTTGTACATGTATGACTGGAATGCGGCAACAGCGACTCCTTTTCATCGAATCAAGGTCAGCAAGAGGATAATGCCGGTCTCAGGGTAGCGAGCACATGTCAAGATACCCACCTACGCTAAAGCCAACGAAACCAAAAGCAACGCCGAGGACGATGATGCTTGCCATGGCAAATGTTGCTACCCATAGCATGAACGTGGCGACTATGTCTGATTCAGTGAGATGACAGAACGTCATGGATACAGACAGCGGTGTGCGACCTACGAGGTTCTGAGTACCATTCTGTCGGTGAACTCCAGAACTGCTGTAGCGGATGGCTGGCACTGAGCGCCGCTGGAACAGGAGGGTATCCGGGGTACAGCCATGCCGGTAAACGAGCCATCAGCACATGGCCTGTGGTGCATGACGCTGCGGAGCTTGGGATTATCATCGTATCGGGATTGAATACAAAAGGTTGACGCTTCCATTGTTTCGTGACGAGGCGGGGGGAATAAGCCGAGTATATGAGGAGTGAACCAGTTACGGATCGCGCGGAATGAAATATCTTGGCGTCTTCAGATGATGATCGCCAATCGGTCGAAGCCATCTGCGGTGTGACTTGAGATGTCCGGTGTTTCCGGGTTGGCCGGATCGTCGGGCTCCCAGGTCGTCCGTTTATGGTTCAGCGGGCTGGGTTGATTCCCCTTTGAATTCGACCATACGCCCGCACCGCCTTATGACAGGTGCATACTTTTTTGCAGTGTATAGATGGATAATCTTAATGCCGTATATTCGTCATGCATCGACGCTAAACAGGGTAGCTATCCAGAATGTATCCATCCGGCCCGTTGCCTCAATCACGTCATCCCATCATCCAGCGTCCCCCATCAGTGATAAATCATAATTCATAGCCCAGAATTCACTGCCCAAGAAGCAATACCCGCCACCGCCATCCGTCCAGGAGTTTCAAATCCTTTTCTTCAAGTAGACCGTCGCCCTTTTCGATCCTCGATGAAAGCTTCTTGAGCCTCTTGTTGACCGTTTTGGCCACCAACAACGTTACTTCGTTCGAAAAGACATACAGCACGGCAAAGACAAAAAAGGCGATACTCGCAATATTATTGCGACCGAGGACAGTGTCCTTGATCTTCGCCAACAACGCGCGCGTTCGAACAAAGGAGTGCTCAGTATCAGTCACAGACTTGTCCTCTTTCTTCTCCAATGGTGAGCGGCGGAAGATAAAGTTGACAGTAGGAATAATGGTTGCGCTGCGCCTGTCAGTCATGTAACCCTAGGTTTGAGAAGGGGAAGACGTACACAATGCTGCCGATGAGCCACTTCCGCCATCGGTGCTTCTCGGCATCGCTAATGAGGATCTTGACCTCCTCTCGCAATGTTCTCAGGTCAAAGCTCGCCTTGTTCAACTGCATGCGATACTGCTGTTCGAGCTCAAGGGGCACGGGTGTACCACTGAGCCGCTGCCTGTTCTTTTGCAGTGTGTAGAGCTCGCCAAGTGCTTCGAGGGTCTGTCCTCGAACATAGCGGATATCTTGGGGGGATGTGACCATGGGCGCAGACAAACCCGTCTGCTGTTGAGCTAGCAACGGGGCGCCGGCCGTTCCATCGTACTGGGATGAGTACGACATGGCAGCCGGCCCCGGCATCTGCTCTACGCTGGGGCCAACGGGACCTGTGGGGGTGGGATACAGGGAAGGGTCGTAAGGCTTGGTCGACGGATCGTACGGCTTGGAAATGTCATGCTGCTTAGAGGGCGTGTCATACGGCTTTGACGGGTCGTAAGGCTTCGTTGTTGACCCATTCGGCCTAGGAGACGGATCATATGGTCTGGATGTTGGCGGCAGCTCGCTCGAGCCTGGAGGGTACGCGCCGGAGCCAGATACGGGATCGGGGTAAGATGAGGGCCGATCCCACGGCCTCGACGACGACGGCTCTTCAGGCCCAGCGAAGCCGCTGCCCCCCGACATGGCGTACTGGGAGGGGCCGTCGTAAGGCTTTGCCGACGTCGTAGTTTGGTGAGCGTCCATACTGGGTGGGGTGACGTGCCTCGTGGTGAGAACTGGCGGTATGCGCTCTTGCGGAGCCTCGGGACCTCAATGCGCGGGGTACGTCGCAGTCGTTGTCACCTCTGTAGATTGGCCTTGGGATATGAAGATGTCTCGAACAAAGAGATGACGGGGTCGCGGGATCAAGGAAGAACAAAAAGACAAGACATTCACAATCAAACGAGGCGAGGCGAGGGGAGACAATGTGGCGTGGCACCGATTCAGAGTGCGATGAATCGATGCCAGAAAATGAGGTGGCAGGCAGGGTCGGGTCAAATGCAGTGGCAGGGAAGCCGCCAGCGGGAAGGGCGGGGCTGTTGACGGGGCAGGTGGGGTACCGATTGGTCTTCAGCTGGCAGGAGGCGGCCAGTGCCTTCTTGCCTCGCCTCTGCCATCGCACTGTCCACAACTTGATTCGAACCTGCCAAGTGCGACTGGCCACAGCTCATCAATCGGACATTTGTCTCCCAGCACCACGTACCGTATCCGAACATGGCCGACAGCAACGCCTCACGATTCACGCCCCAAAACCAAACAGCTACCCAGCGCGTGGCGACAAATACTGTCGGTCTCGTCGCCCTTTCCGACTTTCGCAAGCGACGCGCCGAGGCCATCGAACAGCACGAGCGTGAAGCCCGCGAAGCTGCCTTTCCCGGCGGAGCGACACCAGACCGATCCGACTCTGCGACGCCGGCAAATGCTACGAGCGACTCTGGTGACGCTTCAGCGAGACCAATCAAGAAGAAGAAAAAGAAGAGCAAGACCGTCGGCAGCAAGCTGTCTTTTGGCGACGATGAAGAGGACGAGGACCCCGTGACCGTAGGGAAATCAAAGACCGGTGACAACAAGGCTCCATCAAAGCTCGCTGCGAATACTTCTGTCGGCATTGTCCCGAAAGCTCAGACGAAATCCGCACTACGACGAGAAGCTGCGGAGCGAGAAGCGTTGCGACGTGAGTTCCTCGTCATACAGGAGGCGGTTAAAGCCACGGAGATTGCGATACCCTTTGTATTTTATGATGGAACCAACATCCCCGGTGGCATTGTTCGAGTCAAAAAGGGGGACCACATATGGGTATGTCTCGATAAAAGCCGTAAAGTCGGTGCTGAGCTCGGTGTCGGCGAAAAGGCGAATGCGAGGAGGGAATGGGCGCGAGTTGGTGTAGACGACTTGATGCTCGTGAGAGGATCAATGATCATACCGCACGTAAGTACAGCAAAGCCTTCGTGACGCCTTGAATCTAATTGCTTGTAGCATTACGAATTCTACTTCTTCCTCATGAACAAGAGCGTCGGCCCCGACGGCGAGCGTCTTTTCGCATATTCTGCAGAAGCACCCCCGACGAAAGACTTGCCCGCCGATACGGAAGACGAACCTGCCGTACCCCAGGGTGGGCTTACCACGGCTGCAGCATTGAAGGCTGCTGCCATCAAGGCTTTGCCTGACATATCAACGTTGGAGGGCTACAACGATGACCCGGCATACACAAAGGTCGTAGATCGACGGTGGTATGAGCGGAACAAGCATATCTATCCTGCCAGCACTTGGCAGGATTTCGACCCCGAGAAAGACTACCAGGATGAGGTGCGCAAGGACGCCGGTGGCAACACGTTCTTCTTTTCGAAATGAGCTGTCGGCGATTCAATTTCTGATGAGCGTGTTCAAACTTGACTCTACAGACGTCAGCCAAGGTAACGACAAGGCCTGGAAGACCCAACATACTGTGCAAGTGGCTCAGCCGACCAGCAACTTGGCAGCTACAGCCGCGCCACAAAGCACCCACCAGCCAGGCCAGAAAACCAAGACTATGAGTGTGTTTACTCCTGGCCCAAGTATGACCATGGCAAAGTCATACTCCATTCGCTTGCGAATCCGCCGGACACGTTTCGACTTGCAAACAATGTTGCAGGCTTTCGCCGAACCGAGTACGAGTGATCTCGTCAGGCCCAAGGACTGTGTTGCGATGATTCGTGACGCAAAAAGCGCTGTTGCCGCTGTATAAGCCGCCAGGAAGTAGGTCCTCAGAATGACAGATAGCCAGACGGCGCCGAGGAGACGCTGGAAACCGAGGGCAAGGTTGACTGTCCTCGCGAACAGAGTGACGAACTCGGACCCTGGCCGGATGGCGATGGAATCGATGGGGGCAATGACGACGGTATTCATGGTGCAGATGACTTGTTGACAACATAAAGTTCATGAACGGTCACGAAACCTGGTCCGAATCATAGAAGGAGCATTGGGTCTCTCGACAGTAAAAACTACGACGGGCAGACCTGATGATGCCCAAGACTGTCTATATACCGCACGTCTGCAGCAGCCTCCCTCTGCCAGGACCCCGCCTCTCAACCCCGCCCGCGCCGGCCGTGGCTCCGACTTACTTCCGTGCATCAGATACGGTACCGGCGGTTAACATGTCTCCATGCATGTCTGTGCAGCAGAACCGGCGAATTCAATTCGATTCATCGACCCTTGAGATCATTTTGACGTGAACATACCCCACAGGCCCAGGCCCCCCTGAGGCGAACGACAGCAGCACGTGGGACGCTGATTCGTCGGATTTTCGACGTGCCGTGTTGGCTGGTGCCCCGCGACGCGGGAACGTGGGATGGCGATGAGGGTGATTCGCTGCTTGAAGTGAGCTGGACCAGCGAATGGTCTTATGCTGGGGAGTTGTACGTGGGGGTGACTGATGGGGCCCTCAATCGTTTTCGTTCAGTGAAGAGAATCCGGAGCGCCCTGCCTCTACCCTCGCCGTCGCCCCTCCTGTCGGGTCACATGACGAAACACCCTTGTCGGAAGCGACAGCTCTGTTTTGAATACAGCGAGCGACTGACCCATAATGCCTCAGGGGAGAACTCCAGACATTCCAGACCACGCGAGCATGGCGGGGGATGCTTGTGCGGTTCCGTGGCACGGTGGAGATGGAGATGGATCCTGAAGTGAATCAATCCACATGAAGACGGATAATGCATACCCTTTTTCGCATGGTGTCGTCTGGTAAGCAGCTGACGGCTTCAAGAAGGGGCTGGCCATGTTCACTGCTGCTTTCGAGACGGTACATGCGTACACTTTATTTCTGTTCCCCCGTGTAGCAGGCAAACCATTTTGCCCTTTGTTTTTTCTACCCTCTTTTTTCCGGCGAGAGGCGAGGCGAACTTAATAAGTACTCTCAGCGTGTGCCTGAATGTTTAATCTGCGCATTGGGGCCGTCATCAAAGAAGCTGGTCACAATCACAAGTCAGTGTCTCAAAGCTCACAGCCGGAGGCGCCCGACGCACCAGACCCTCCGCCATTTCGGCCGAAATTGCAAAGAGGGGTCTCTTTTCCTCATCCAACGCGCCCTTTGTTCGACAACCTCGGACCCTGGCAAGCATTCGTCAAGCTAAGCTTTTTGACCGTCGCCCTACGGCCGGGAGCGCAGCAGGAAGCCGGCTGGGCGCGCAGCAGGAAGCCGGCTGGGCACCACAGGGCTACAGGAAGACCAGGGGCATCGGGGTTTGCTTGGATGGGTCAACGTGCCAGAATGCGTACGAGCGCGTGTCCAATTCCCAACCTCGGCCCCTTTGACGACTCGCCTCCTTCTAGCTTTGGCACTAGAACGGTAGCCACAATCTGGTGGCCACCCGGCGACTGGCAAATTGGCGCGCAGGGCGCGATCCGGATAAACGCCTCCTCGAATCGAGCTTGATTTCCGACCGTTGTCTGCCAAGCTATGCCGTTTCCTGCCAACTTCCGATGCGACGCCTGCCGAAGAGCCGTCCTGGTGCGGCTCTGCGTGGACACCATGTTGCGCCAGACCCTGCTCAGGCGCATCTCATGTTGGCCGTGACTGGTCAGTACGTAAACCTTCTCCACGATTGCAGACCCTATTACGAGCATGTTCGTTTGGCTATCGCCCGAGGGCCCTTGGGTGGCCCAGCACGGCGACGGTTGGCCACCACACCACTGCTGTCTGGCGCAAGTATCCTGGGGCTCGATGCCAGGAATGCCGTTGTAGCCGGATAGAGCCGCACTGGGTTTCCCACAAAGGAAGGTCGTTATCAAGAATGTGGATGCGCGCGTACACGACCTCGTGGTCGGGAACTTCCAGGTCTGGTTTGGGATCAGCGCACTCCAAAGTCTCCATTGTGTGCGCGATGGCCGCACAGATGCGACGTTCACAGGCATCTTCGCGTGAGCTTGGGTCTCCATCTTTGTACGCCCTTATCTTGGATCCATGGACTCGGGTAGCCTGCTGGAGTAGTAGTTCCAGACCCCTTGACGAATTGACGAGACGAATAGCAAGCCGGCGAGCGCTCGACATGTGCAGGTGAGACGAGACTTATCATCTGGAGGTACGGGGACCCCTCGTCGGACAAGGGCGCCCCTCCCATGTCCAGTTCCTACCCGACTATCCACCCCGCAAACGACTAGACACTGATGTCTCATGGACCGATACCGCGTGAGGAAGGTGAGTGTCGAGAGGGACGGCGCCACGTTGCCTGGGGTGGTGTGCTACCGAGTCTGTCCCTCTGGAGATAAATATGATGGCCGCCCATTATCGATGCGAACATGTTTCTCGCCTTGAAGTCTTGTCCCTCCAGCCCACCTGGCATTGTATCCAGCTTCCCGAGGATCTGTTTCAGACGCCTACAAAATGTCTGTCGAGAAGGACACCGTGAACGCGTCCTCCGCTGTTGACGGCATCGGTGCGCCAACTCCCTTGGACGAGAAGAATACGACTGTCGACAATGTGTCGACCAAGCTCGCCGACGATGAGGAACACCACGAGGAGGACCTCTATGTGCCCCTCAAGATGGATGCCGATCTCCCTCCCGAAGGCAACCCCCTCACCATCCGTGCCGTCGTCGTCGGTTGCATTCTCGGATCGCTTGTCAACGCATCCAATGTGTACCTAGGTAGGTCAAAGTCTCTCAACTACAACCCTCAACAACTGTTGACTTTCCTGTCAAGGTCTCAAGACCGGCTTCACCTTCCTCGCCAGCATGTTCGGCGCCCTTTTCGGTTACGGCATCCTTAGACTCATGTCGCGGACCAACATCCCCATCATCGGTGGCTACTTTGGTCCTCAGGAGAACAGTATCGTCCAGGCTGCTGCCACTGGTGCTGGTGGCTTCGCCGGCATTTTCGTGGCTGGCATTCCCGCCATGTACCGTCTTGGTCTGCTCAGCGACTCGCCCAAGAACGACATTGGCAAGATTTTCACACTGACCATCTCTTGTGCCTTCTTCGGTATCTTCTTCGTTACCCCCTTGCGCAAGTTCTTCGTCATTCGCGTTGCGCGCGAACTGCGCCTGATGTTTCCGACCGCGACCGCCGCGGCGCTGACCATCCGTTCTATGCACGCCGGCCTTTCGGGAGCTCAGGAGGCTTTCAGCAAGCTCAAGGCTGTGTCGACGGCGTTTGTCGTCTGCATCGTCCACCGCGTCGTCTCGTACTATGCCGTCGGCATTCTGTACGATTGGCACTTCTTCACCTGGATCCATATTTGGAGCGGCTATTCTTCGTGGGCCCTGAACATTGAGTCCTGGGGATGGTACTTTGAGTGGACCACTGCCTTCATCGGTTCCGGTATGCTCATCGGTCTCAACTCTGCCCTGTCCATGTTTGCCGGTTCCGTTCTCGCATGGGGTGTCATCGGACCTGCTCTCGTCCACTACGGCGAGTGCATCGGCAAGGACGTCTCCGACGGCGACCCGAAGTGGGATGGTCTGTACAGCTTCTACTCTCTGGCCAACATCGGCAAGGGCCCCTCGTCTCCCCGGTACTGGCTGCTGTGGCCCGGTGTCATGATCATGGTGTGCGCCTCCATGGCTGAGCTGGCCGTGCACTGGAGGATCATCTCGTACGGCGTCAAGGCCCTCTGGTCTTCTTCGTGCGCCTCAATCCACTCGATGGCCGAGAAGCGGGGCAAGCGCATCGAATTCTTCGCCAAGCGTGCCGACGCATACAGCACGTCGTCGGAGCAAGACGTCGTCAAGGACCCTTCGCCGCCTGAGGATCAGGTCCCCATGTGGATGTGGACGTCTGGTCTGCTGGCCTCGATCGTTCTCGCCATTGTCCTCATGGCCGTCGAGTGGAAGATCCACGTTGGCCTGACCATCCTGGCGCTGGTGCTGGCGTTCCTCTTCTCTTTCTTGGCCATCCAGATTGGTGCCGTGACTGACCAGACGCCTTTGACGGCAGCCGCCAAGGCCTCGCAGCTTGTCATCGGTGGTGCCACCTCGGGCATGGGATACGGCGTGCAGCACGCGCAGCGCGTCAACCTCGTGGCCGGTGGTCTCGCCTCGGGTGCCGCTGACGTGTCAACGGCCCTGACCTCCGACTTCCGCACCGGTTTCCTGCTCGGCACTCCTCCCATCAAGCAGTTCATCGCTCAGGCCATCGGCACCTTTGTCTCAGTCTGGCTCGCCCCGGGTCTGTTCATCCTCTTCACCACTGCCTACCCCTGCATCATCAACCCGGATATCGATGGCGGCCACTGCGCCTTCGGCGCCCCCTCTGTCGGCGCCTGGGCTGCCGTTGCGCAGGTCGTCACCGAGCCCAATGTCAGCATCCCGCTGTCGTCCGGCATCTTCTCCATCGTCATGGGTGTCCTCTCCATCATCCAGGTAGTCCTCCGCCGCCACTACCTCGTCGGCGAGCGTGAGAAGTACCGCGAGTACCTCCCCAACTGGGGCGCCATTGCTCTGTCGTTTGTCATTCCCGGCCCCGTCTTCACCAACGCCGCTCTCCTCGGTGCCATCATCTCGGCCGTCTGGCGCAAGTGGAAGCCCGTCAGCTTTGAGATTTACGCCTACGCCATTGCTGCCGGTATGATTGCCGGTGAGGGCATGGGCGGTGTCGTCGGCGCCGTTCTGCAGCTCGCCGGTGTCTCGGGAGATATCAAGGGCACCATGGTCGGATGCCCGATGAACTCATGCTAAGTCGTGTCTTCATTCTTTCTTCGGGGGCATGACGATAGTTTTCATGAGACACGAGGGGGCAGAAGCACTCTACGGTAATGAGGAGGTGGATAGTCTTTAGGAGCGAGTATTTAGGCAGCAGCCAAATCAATCACTTTTTACTGAATTACGGATCCTACTCAGCATTATGACTATGTGGTGTGTGGATCGGATGATATGATTTTGTTCCTACTTGCTGACATGTAGTCCTGGATAGGCACCGAGATTGAGTCACCGAAGTGCATTTTAAGTGCTTACATTTTTTACAGGGGAGGAGGGGTTCTCGGAGCAAATGGAGGATTCCGATCCCGGGTGTCGGTCGCCGTGAGGATGTTGGGACACAAGTCCTTCAGTGCTCTCGATCTTGTTGGGTTTACCGCTGCTGATGGGCGACGTTTCGGTCGCAGTTGAGGGTGCCGCATGCGGTTGCGCTGAAGCTAGTAGTCTCCGTCTCCCGCGTCGGTCTCCTCGTCGCCTCGTCGTGAGAACAGTGGGGTTCCCAATCGCGCGCTGTTGACCGAATGCGCCAGCAGCTTGATCCCTGGCCGCCCACCACCCACTTCATGGCAGTATGACATTGCCGGGGCGCGGGCGCAGGGGGGACAACCATCGATTGAAGATGACAGGTCACTACACGAAAGAAGGAGGGCACCAGTGTAACCTGCAAGCTGCAGTCAAGCAAGCGGTCAGTGGCATTACGAGAGCCCAGGTCCTATTTCGAGAGACGGACGGCGGTCGGTCCCTTGAAGAGATGCGTCAGCAGGCTCTACTCCGTCCGACTGCGACCGGTGCCGTGCGACGATGGACGTTCTCAAGACTGAGGCCCGCGTTGGCGGTGAGGAGGTTGGTTGACAGCGATTGCAACGTTGCGCCTGATTCATTTGGGACACGAGTCGGGAGTGGGCGGCGCGGCGCTATTCGGAGACATTGAGCCATTGCTTTCGTCTAGGCACGGCGGGCGACAGCACAGCATGCATCTTGGATACTCTGTTCGGCGGCCTCGTTTCCCCTGGCAAGGGGACGACGTGTCAAGGTGCAGACCAGAACAGGTAAGACATGATCACGAAGGCTCTAGAAAAGTAGCTGTAAAGAGAGGCGGGAAGAGGGGTACACGGGACAGCCAAGGCGCAGGGATCGGAGCTTCGGCACCTGGTCCAAGTGCCGCGCCCAGCATGGCTTGTGGATGAGGGGAGGGGAGGGAGGTCACCAGTCACCAGTGGCCTTGAGGAACAGTGATGAGGGATCCTACGCGCCCCCCCCCCCCATGGGTCTGCCGGGCGATCAATCCTGCAGCCCAGCCGCCAGGCAGCCTCCCGCGGTGCCGATGCCCGATTGCAGCTTTGTTCACCTACTCTCTGCTGCTCGTTCGGGCCTGCTCTTGCGCGTAGCCAGGAACCAGGTACCATGGGAGCTGAAAATACTGATGCTTTCGTTTGTTGGAGGCGGGGCCACTGGGTCGGAGGAGAAGGGGGCACAAACTTCTCGAACACAAGAGTCGTGTCTTGCAAATACTGTATGCCCGAGACATGGCCCCTCGTGGTGGTGGACGGGAGCAGCAGCCAGCACCTCTTGTTCGCACTCCACCAGGAACCCGGCCTCCCCGATTTCTCGCCATCGAACGTCTGAAGAGACCCTGCGTCGGCCGAAATACGAACAGATCTGCGGTCACGAACCACCCCGACCTCCAAGTCGGCGGCGATCGACGCAAGCCCACAGGAGAGAAAGGTCTCCGCTGATGCTCGTCGTCCTTGCGCTCGCCATTCGCCGCACGCAACGATCGGATTCTTTGCTGCCGCCCTTGTTGGCGGGGTTGGTCGGAGGGTTCACAGGCTGAGGCGGAGCGCAACAACTACACTCGATCGACGGTCGCGGCTGGAGGGGTATACGAGCGTCGTGCTACGTCATGGTCATGATCATCACTGGTGGTTGGGGTTTTTTTTTTTTTTGGAACCGACAATCGTTCATCATGGTAATGCAGTCGGGTAGTCTCTCTCAGAGGGAGTGCTCATGGCAAAGATGAACATGGGACATGTTTTGGTATATAACGCGTGGATCGTCCACGTTTGAAGCGTTCCTGGATTCTCCAAAACACCTGTTCCTATCCGGCATTCACTCCACATACGCATTAAGTTGCACGTTTATTTTAAATTACCTCCATCCGAAAGTACTCTCCAACACCAAAGACATCTACATCGTCACAATCACGATGCACGCCTCACTTCTCTCCCTCCTGCTGGCCCCCTTGGCCCTCGCCAGCCCCATCCTCTCCCGCGCTGACAAGCAGACCTGCTTCTCAACAACATCGGCCGTAAAGTCATGGGAGCTGAAGTCCTTCGACTTCCATGCCAACTACATCTTCTCGACCCCATCGCATCAGAACTCGTGGGGCTACGTTTCCTTCGTCCTAGAAAACGCCATTCTCGGCACCAAGACAAAATGCGAAGCCTCGAGCAGCAGCCTGAACGACTTTTTCTACGGCGATGTTGACTACCAGTGTGAGGCGCCAAAGGGAGACGTTCCCAAGGATGAGCCGAGATTGTCGCAGACCACGTTCCGCTTCGACCGCCCCGGCGGAGAGGTCCAGGTCGCGCAGAGGTGGTATTGCTTCGACGACCCGCAGTACCCGTAAGTTTGGCCCCGCCACGTTTGGTTGTGTATAGTGATCACCTCATGCTGACACGTACAGGTCGACGATCACGGCGAAGGGCGGAGAGAGTGTGAAGCTCGACTGTGAGGAGACGTATACCGAGAACAGTAACTGGACCATTGGGGAGATCTACTCGCAGAGGGACATCACGTGTGGCATTGTTGACCTGACGGTGCCGGTGAAGGAGATTTCAGCCGTGGCTTGAGGGGCTTAGTTATGTCAAAGCATGTTAGTAATGTCATTTCAGCGGTACATTTAAATTATTACGCTTCGGATACTTCTCGTTACTCCTTGCTGTATGCTGCCATCTTCACCGTCGAAACCAGCTCTGGAACGTATTTAGCACTTGTAAGCCGAATCAGTCGATGGTAGCTGCATCATACATACTGTCATGCGTCGCACGCGCCTGAATTACGTACCAAAGATAACCCATAAGTTGATTAGGTACAACGATGAGAGAACCGTACCTTGACTAGCATGTGGCAGACAACATTGCACTAGCCATGAACTTCATCCGTCAGCCCATATATGGCCACGAACATGGACTGCCGCATCTCGCCACCGGAGACCGTTGCCTACCAGCACACCAGGCCTCATTACTCGCCCCCACAGCCTGAATCGTAACATATTTAGGCGAACTTGCCACACTTCACGCTCAGCAAACAAAAAACAAAAGTGTGGAAGAGCTCGATAAACTTGTGAAAGGGGTAGAGGTCAACACGGGCAAACAAGCCAGCGTATCCTGCCGTTACCACCGACACCAACTGTTTCGCTCTCCAGCTTGACCAAAGGCAAGTCATTGAATACACGCGAATGAGGGCGCTCTTCTATGCGTCATTCAGATGACAATCTCTTGCCTGCTATCTTGGCCCAAGTGGCAAGCTCCGAGCGCTTCCCTGCAGCAACAACATGCCGTGACGGAGCCGGACTGGGCAATTCCTTCTGCGCCATAAAAAATATCACATGCACAATCTATGTCTCATGTAACAAGACGCGTCATCGTATGCCGGGCAGGATCCCCGAGAACTAGGTGTGCGAAGGGAGGTAGTCCACATCACGATGGATTCTCTTCTTCTTCTTACAAGCCCATCCTGAATGCTATCGTGTGCTTCATGTCGTAAAGAAACCAAAGCTCATCTACAGCCGCACTCTCCGTATACAACCTACCAAAATGACCGATTTCAGGCAATCTATCCACCATTGTGAAGCTATGACAGGAATGAAGCACGGTCCTAATGATTATCGACAATCATAGACCCGGCAACCCGTGTTGAAAATTTGAACAAGAGCTGACACCATAGCAGTAGTGGCCTGAGGAAGGAGGCTGATTTTAAGGCCTTGGCAAAACGCCTTTGCGGATAAAACCGCCTTCGATGGATGCATTCAGTGGCCTGTTCGGTCATGGTGCTGGAAAGCAACCCGATGGCGCGTTTTCCGAGTCGTTTAAATGTGAAAGGACCATGCACCGATCGATAGCCGAGCTTGGAAACCCCCGCTGGATAAGCTGGCTTTCTTTCAATTATTGCTAATCTGGCCATTCCGAAGTGCACTTATCTTGGGTGTTACGTTGTAGCAACGTGAGAGCTTTGTGGTAATGTGCCATAGAAACGGCGTACTTCGCATAAGACGGTTCGTGGTTTGCCATTCGGTTGATGAATCGCTGAAGCGAAGTACAACCAGCAATTGAATAAATTGGCTACTACATGTATGGCTCTTCCTTAAGCCCGGCCATCAGAAGGTCCCGGTGGAGGCGTTACTTGGCTATGGATACTCTTCGCCCGGTCTCCGACAATGCCCGACTATGTACAGGCTCCCTAGTTTCTTCCCTCCCCACGGGGACCGGTTTAACCCCATCAATGAACCCCATGGGACAAGAATGAGCGCGAAACCGGATTCCTTCCTCATTGGATATCATGGAGCGGCTTTCTGCCCGACGTCTGCAGGACGGTATGCGGGGAAATTCGCTGATGTTCTTGGCCTCATCCTGGCTCCTTGGCACATGAGTCTGGTCGACACGACACTCTAATCAAGTTAAGCTTGTTTTCACCCTGAGCTGACCATTGAGCACATGCAGACCAAGCTTAGTTGGTGGCTAGTTCTTGTCGATCAGTTACTCCTCGCTGGCGAGAGAGTTGGCGTGGAATCAACAAGTAATGCGCGAAGGAAGTCCCCGTAACAGGTCTCGTCGATAAACCCCTCACGCATGTAGTTGTGATCGTCAAAAAAACGGCGAGGACGATGCAGTTGGCGCACACGCAGTGCAACCAGCCTCGCGTTAGTCTTGGGATCCCCACACTGCATCCCGAAAAGATACGATGGTGCAATAAGCAAACAGTCGGCCTGGAGGATCCCTTGGCATGACATGATGATCATCGAGGACCGGGGAAGATTTCAGAAGGCCAATATTTCAGACCTATAAAGGAAAAGCTGCTGGCACCCTTTCCTTGGTCGCAGTTCTCCGCTGATAGCAGGTCATTGTCATTTGTTCCACCATGTCTCCGACGATCCAGCCCGCAAAGTCCGGAGATGGCGCTGTGCTATCGCCCATCCACACCGAAGATGTCCTGAAGAGTGAAGTCGAAGAACGTCGGGACTACTCCGGCGCCCGCGAGAAAACCGACCCCCGCGAGATCGCACTTGTCCGCAAACTGGACTGGTGGATCATGCCTATTCTTTGGCTGATGTATTGGTTGAACTATCTTGTACGAGCACAATGTCGTCGCAGTACTCGACCCATGTAGGAAGTTGAAACTAATATCTAACACTAGGATCGAAACGCCATTGCCCTTGCGAAACTCAACACTCTGGAGAAAGACCTAAACCTCACAGGATCACAGTACCAAACATGCGTGTCCATCCTGTTCGTCGGTTACGTCATCGTCGGCATCCCAGCCAACATGGTGGTCACCCGAATTAGGCCCAGCATATGGATGGCCTCATGCATGACTGTGTGGGCCATCATCAGCGGGCTCACGGCGATTAGTCGCAACTACACCGGCCTGCTGCTGACCCGTTTCTTCTTGGGTATCACCGAAGCTCCTTACTACCCAGGTGCCCTCTACATCCTGGCAACCTTTTACACACGAAAAGAATTAGCCACGCGCATTTCAATTCTTTACACCGGCAATATCCTTGCGACAGCATTTGCTGGTCTGATTGCGTTGGGCATCTTTGAGATGCACGGCATGGTAAGCAGAACTCTTGATTGGGATTTGAAAGATCGCTAACATTCTGGAGGCTGGCATCTCGGGATGGCAATGGCTCTTCATTATACAAGGCGCTGCCACGCTCATCGTCGCTCTCGCGGCCTTCTTCATCCTTCCTGACGAGCCCCTCACCACGAAATGGCTGACACCAGAGGAGCGTAAGCTAGCCCATGAAAGAACCCAAGAGGATACTGTGGCAAACCAGGGCCAGACTACAACCTGGTCAGGCATTCTGGATGCTGCCAAGGATCCAAAGGTCTGGCTGTTTGTGGCTATGCAGCACGGCCATCTCGGAGCAAACGGATTCAAGAACTTTTTCCCCACTGCCATTCGCACACTTGGATTCAACCAAACGATTACCCTTGTTCTTACGTGCCCGCCGTATCTCATTGCTGGCTTTGTCTCGATTGCTTGGTCATGGTCATCTGGTAGATTCAATGAACGCACATGGTGAGCTAAGTTGCTGTCTAAGTCTCCTGTTGCCTTGCTGACCTTGACAGGCATATCACCATAGGAAAGGCGATCGCTGTATTTGGGTTTGTCTTAGGGTGTGCAACCCTCAACACCGGCGCCCGGTATTGTATGAGCCCCTCCGTGCTAGCTCTCTTCATACGAGCTCCTAAACAACTACCTTCTCGTCCACATTCATGGACTATATTTATTACCGTGGAAAAAAAGGCTAATCCGTCGCATTAGTTGCCATGTGCGTCTTCTCCGTGGGTACCTACTCCTGCAACTCGATTATCCTCGGATGGGTGTCGGCAACTTGTTCGCAAACAAGAGAAAAGAAGGCTTGTTCTCTTGCCATCGTGAACTGCTTGGCTGTCGCAAGTTTCATTTGGACGCCGTACCTATGGCCTGAGTCTGACGAGCCTCGTTACACGATGGCCATGTCGACGAGTGCTGCTCTAAGCATTCTGGTGGCAGCTGGCGCGTGGGGCATGCGGTACTGGCTGAAGCAAGAGAACGAGAAGATCCGGCAGTCGGAAGATGAGACAACTGTTTTCTACGCCTACTGAATGAAAGGTCTTGACGACGCCTTGAGGCTCGATCTCGACACGGCTTGAGTCAATTCTGGACGAGACGTATCAGGTGTCGAGCTCAAAATTGATAACGTTTGCAAACTAACTGTCCAAATTTGAAGTATTCGATCGCTGCCCATTTCCTTGGCTGCGGTGAGCGAATGGATAAAAGCCAAATTGAACCGGTACCTCTCAAGTGACAGTCTCCTTGTACTCCCACGGTCTCTCAACGCGTCTCTGCTCTTCCTCAACTTCACGAAGTCGCGTCCTAACAGCCATCAGAGCTTTCCCCAGCCTGTTCTCCCCCCAATGCTTTCTTTGCGACATTGCATGCTTAGCCGTATACCCGATTCCCCAAACACGATCTCTGGATGCCGCTTCACAGAGTATTCTGTCGCCTGTAGCCAACAGCTTCCTCTGGAGATGGATGTTCTGAGTGAACTTGGCCAAGTTGCCAGCTTCGACGACCTGACTCTTCACCTCGTCCCATCGTGCTTCCGTAAAGCTGACGGTCAGCTTTGCCAGTCTCTTCTGTTCTTTTGGGCTGTCAGTTGCCATAATTCGACGCTGGCGATCGTGGTCGCTGAAGCGAGCTGCCTTGCAAAGCATCATAAATTGCTCGGCGCAATTGAATTTGATCATGGCAGGGATGCCAGATGTAGAATCGACGCTTCCCCCCACGTCAGGGGCCAAGCCATTGCCCACGAGATCTTGGATCACTGCGCGTGAGACTTCGAAAACGGAAGGATACCACTGGCAAAACTCGCCATGCAACGCATCAGGCATGTAGAAGAATAAAAAGTCCTCGCTTCCGGTGTCATTGGGCCTTTCGCCGACGACTGTTTGATTGGTCATATCGCGTATGAAGGGAGTGCGGCGAAGTTGTTGATACAAAGATGCACAAAGGAAGGATCTCCGAGGGGCAATATTGTGAGATAGGATACACTTTGAACTATCACATCGTTGCGACATGCATGAGCCGATAGGCGGAAGCTTGGTCACTCGTCAAAGCTTAATCCCGACAGGAGGATTCACCACACTAGCAGCCACGCAAGAAACAACATTCAAGGTTTTCTTTCAAAAAAGTGAAGGTGTACAAACAAGGGAATCATTAATTGACGCTACATCACATATACAGCTATCATAAAGGTCGTATCGCTTAAGCCAGAGGGGCGCAGCTGAAGGGGCTGCTGACAGTGCCATTGCGGAACTTGAGGTTCTGTGAAAGATTATAATTAGCATTTGAATCCCGACACACTCATCAGGGTGGGTGGCGAAAACTTACAATTTCCTCAATACTGGCGTAGGTACCGCAAACCAGCACGACGATACCAATGACAAACGCCAGGCCGTTACCCGCAGACTTGAGAAGGTTCTCCTTGGCGTTCCACTTGCCCTCCTTGATGAGCATGAACCACATGATAGCGGGGAAGTAGAAGGTGAAGCCGGAGATGAAGAGAGACGAGCTGATGGAGAGGAGCTCGGAGAAGAAGGGGATGGCCTCCGCGATGATCCACGCGATAATGGTGATGACGGTGATGAGCGCCAGCCAGGTGATCCAACCCATCTTGGTGTTGATGAAGCGGACGATGGAATCCTTGTACATGCGTCCATGAATGTAGCGACCAACGACGGTGGTGTTGATCGAGCCAGAAATGAAGATGACGGGAAGCGCGACGCCAAAGGCAATCTTGGAGACAGTGGGGCCGGCGGACAGAAGGGCCGGCGAGCGGACCTCCTGGCCCACGAAGGCGTAAATCAGGGCGCCGGTCAGAGTGTAAATGAAAATCTCAATAATGCCGAGAGCCCAGATCGACTTGACGTAGTCTTTGGGGGTGTGCATCTCGTCCATGAAGGAGAACTGGCAAACGGCGAAGCTGTAGGCGAACACAATGTTGGTGATGGCGATGAAGGCCTCGGCGAAGGTGATGCTCTCCTTGGGCCAGGCAGACCAGGCAGCCGTGGTGATGTCGCCGCGCTGGACACCGGTCGCGATGATGGTAATTCCAATGGCGAGGACGATCGATACGAAGTCGATGTAGCCGAGAATGGCTACCTCGGCGAACGAAGGTGGGACCGCAAGAATGAGGAGGATAATGGCCGAGACAACGCCGAACACCAGGGAGCAAGCGCCGTTGTCTGTCAGATTGAGAAAGGCAATGGTGCCCGTCAGACAGTGCGATCCGACGAGGAAAGTTAACTGCAGGACGAACATGGCACCGACGAGCTCGTAGCCGAAGCGACCCATGATGAGGCGACCAGCATCAGCATAGTGTGAGACGTGAGGGTACTTGAGCTTGACCTGACCAACTACGTAGCTGGTGTAGATAGCAACAAGACCGAGACCGACACAAAGAATGACACCAGCGACCATGCCGAGAGTTGCAAACGCAGAGGGGATGCTGAGACTGCCGAGGGCGATGGCTTCAACGATGAGGACAATGGTAAGGCGCTTCCAGCCGAGGCGGTGGAAATGCGCCGAGCCTTCGGCGGCTTTCTGCTTCTCCAGGTCGGCACGGTTGAGGTCGGTGACCTCGCCGACGACCTCGCCGAAGGGCGCGCCTCGGGAGAATTGAGGCGCGATGGCTTCCTCCTGTGCCATCTTTTCGCTGTCCTCGCCCTGCTTAACGTCTTGAGCCTTCTTCTCGTTGTTGGCCTCGGCGTAGCGCGATTGAACAATCTCGTCGTGGTCCATGTTGTCGATCAAGGGAGGATGAACGTGGAAGGTAGGAGTGCGGTGGTTCCGCGGCCGTATGTTGAGATAGGGCTCACGGGGGTATTATGAAGAAGGGTTGGTTGAAGAAGGACAAATGCAGCGATGAGTTGTTGGAAAGGAATGAACAACTGGATGAGAGGGACGAACGGGCTTTAGATATAGGTGGCAAACGCGGAGACCCCGGGGTGAGGCCGATTAGCACTACAGTCGTGGGTCAGGCCCAGGTCCATCGAGACCAGGTTTCACGCCTCACAGAACAGCATCCACAGATAAGAGTAAGCTTTGCTCAGTTGCCGGCACTGATGGCGATGGATGCGGGGGAGACGCAAGCCATCGTGGGTTCTCCGCAAAGTTGGCATGACCCCGAAGGCGAAAAAGGTAGTATTCTGCCCGTTATTCACCAGGGCACGAGGCAGACGCGTGCGTGCGATGTTTGGGGAAGCCATCATCATCTGATACAACTGGGGCCCTTGAACGAGGATGCAGAGTTTTGTGAGGGTAAAAGAAGGGTAAAAAAGGGGTAATAGTGTGGATATTGTGACATACGATAATAGTGTGTGGACGCAGTGAACGGACCAAATGGGGCGGATGCTCGTCGGGGGTGTGCTCATCAGCGTGGCCAAAGATACGTGCGTCTTTTTTTGTTGCTCAGGGTCGAGTCAGTATCCAAAATCCATGATCGGCGGCCTGAATCCTGGCACCAGATACCTTGAACAGCACTATCTGATCCCATTCCTGAGAATGGCTTGTCTTTTTTCCTTTGTGATGGATGTCGTCGGGCCAAGAAGTGAGGCTCTTCGCCATCAAACAGGGCCAAGGTGCGAGCTTCCCGATCAGGCTCACTTGGGGGCTTGGATCTTCGAACAGGTGCCCTCCCATAGGCTGCCCTGGATCTGTTCCGCCCCTAGTAACCAGTGCCGAAATCCCGTAAGGCTGTACGTAATTAGTGCCCCACGACTCCGAACCACTCCGACGCTGTCGATGCTTGGGGACTAGCTCTATTGGAGGTCTCACAATTCAGAAGCCTTCTAGAAGATTATGAACCACGGTTTTCCTCTTTCGTTGGTGCAAACCCTGCTGGTGTCGGACGCGTCGGGTACGGGGGGCTGGAGGGGCAAAAGAGGATCCCGCTCGCTGTCATGTCTGGGCGTCATCAGGTTGTACCACTCATGTCTCTCGCTTTTGCAATGTATGACATTCCGTCGGTCATACGTATTATGTCACTATCAAAGCTTGGGCAGAATCTTTTCCTTCTCCCGAACTGGCCATAACCTGAGCGACATCTCCGACGGCATGCCCGGAGACTACGGAGGTAGGACGGCGTAGCGCACCGGAGGCAACTGACCGCCTTAGCCGTGTCGCGGATGCGGTGACTTGACCAAGCAACATGCTGAATAAACAACAAACGCCACCAAGAATCGGCTGTTCTGGTCCGTCTTCCAGGCGACCGCTAGCAAGTCCGGTCTGACCCGACACAGGCGATGCGTAAAGCCCTTGTTGTTCCCGTGCCCAGCCTTGAATTCTCGTGCTGTACGCCAGCATGACTCGACCGGCCGGGAAAATGCTGCACGAAGCGGCTCAACAAAACAAAGTATGGTCATTGAGAGGCCATTCTGCAAAGCCGGACGGACCACATAATCTATGTCATGGTCCAGGCGACGCTCATTTCCTCGGCGGGACAGCGCCTTGCGCCCTTCCCGCGACATTGTCGCATCCTTGATGGAGTACGTTCAGCTAGCAACTTGAACCCTTGGCCGGCTTCTGTCAGGCGTCATCCAACTTCCCATGGACCAGGGTCGACAGTGAGAATGAGAGGGCAATCCACGGCAACAAGTTTGCCGGCCGGTGGCTGCACGCAGGTCCTGTTTGAGTCGGATCATGCATGGAAGCCACGTTATCCCTGGTCACAGCCTTGCATTGCATTCCATCGTCTTGTTCTCGATTCGGCGTGACTGTTGGTATCTGGCACCTGTTGACTCCGGGGAAGCGCCTTTCGCTTAATATTAAGTTCCGCCATAAGCACGCCCTCTTTCTCGTTACGTGAAGCCATATCCAAAGCTGTCTGGATTCGACTGCAAGAGTGGGACGATTGCACAAGGCAACGCGATCATTAGGTTTTCTGCCACAAGCAGGCTGCGCCTTTCGCGATTGCAACCGTCCAGGTTCACCGATCACGTCCCAGCCACACATTTGAGTAATCGCCTTTGAAAGTTGTCGACCTGGATATCCCGTCCAGCTGAGTACATCTTGCGCCAGGGACATCCGAGACTGACAGCGTCCTGGCTGCAGCGCATGATTGATTCATCCCCGTTATTAGCCGGGCTGCCCCTCTACAACACCG
Source organism: Verticillium nonalfalfae (assembly GCF_003724135.2). Lineage (NCBI taxonomy): Eukaryota > Fungi > Ascomycota > Sordariomycetes > Glomerellales > Plectosphaerellaceae > Verticillium > Verticillium nonalfalfae. The sequence continues at coordinate 134,444 of NW_021167296.1, forward strand.
AGACTCTCGGGTGTGAGTAATTAATCACATGAACGCTCTTATTAAACCATCCTCGGCGTCTAGTAAAGAGATGCGCTCGTTGGATAATGTGAAGATTGACATGATCATCGCGGGAACCTAGGTATGATCCGATCTAATGCTCGCGGCTAGAAGCTCTCCAGGACACCTATGTGTCTAGAATCATTTATTACATTAACATCAGCTGCCTCCTTTCCGCAGACTGGCAAGGATGGTCTGGGCGGAGTCTGGACTTTTCGCAAAGTCTGCAGCACTTGGGGTATGGCTGTGGGCTGGCAGGCACCGAGAGCTCCGTGTCTGACACTGCGTTCACCCATAGTGAGTGGGCGTTGGCGACTCTCTTGCTTGCCCCATCGCAATGTTCAACTAGTTTGTTCATCTGCCTATAAATGAAAAGTCGAGCAACTGCTTGTGGTTCGTTCGGAAGCTTTTAGTGAAAAGAAAAATTACAAGATGATCTTGGGCGCTTATGAAGCACTGAAAGACGAGATGCGATTTAAAACGCGGATTCATAATCACCGGAAGCGACGAACCCAGCTGAAGGCTTCCGGGTTCCGGTCATCTCAGGCAAAGAGCCAAGCCGAGTTGGGTGCCACTTCCAGTCTGTTGCAAAATTGGCTCGCACGCGTACATGTAGATGGGCAATTCTGGAATCACTTGGGCCCCGCGTACGATGAAAACCCGAGCCACCTTGAATTAGTACATAGGTCAGTGTATGCCAGAAATGACTTCATGTCCCGATTAATTCTTGTTGCAGAACAGCGTCGAAGTGCACGACTTTGCGTAGAGTCAGCCCGCATGCTGGCTTAAGGATGATTTCCCCAGCCCATGATGTGCAGAGTGTACATTTCTTCGACTGACTGGCTCATGCCTGTCAAGTGAAGCGTGGTGCAGACTTATGCATCGCGTCTGCCACGGTTATCGTGTTGGAGACAGGTGTTTTCGCACAAGGAGTGTATGCTAATCGCCAGCTGACCAAGCTGTCGTATCGCTGCCTCAATCCGTCATCAAGTAGCGCTATCTTGTCGGCATATGATTGACCTCATCGTGGGGACGACCGCACATTTGATTCTTGCTAGTTCAAGTCTCGGGCACACACACCATTTGTGTGTGTGCGACAAGACTGGGAGCGGCGCTGGCAAGAGAAGACTCAGAACGTATTCAGGTCGGCCGCCCTGATTCGTGGTCTCCACCAAGTCATGAAGTGGTTACCTAGAACAGTAAAGTCGGGAAACAAACATGAGTCCGGGCGTGCGCAGTGACCGACTTGTGATGCTCAGACATTCGAGCTGCTTCGTCTTGAAAGGCTGTGTTTTTCTGCGGCAGACGTACCCCACCACTGTCCAGGCCCTGCTTACTCCGGCCTTGGCCTCCCCAGAACTCCTGTTGTTCTGCGACGTCATCTGAACTTTTGAAACCTACCACCCTCAATTGACCACCGAGCACTTGAAGAATTCTCCGGTGACACAAGCATCGGTTACCCATACAGGCTATGGGATCGCCCTCTCTACTCCGGATTCCCTACAGAAACAATACGTCCTGTCAAGGACATCAGACGGCACACCACCCTGATCTCTCTCTCAGCAATCTCCGACGCTCAGCCTTCATCTCATGGGTTCATGATACTTCAACCGGCCTTCTGTGCGAATAATAGTTGTTATCTTGATTTTGCCGCTGTTCCGAGTCGCCGCATTGTATCCACCTCGGGCCTTACCAGATATGGTGTTCTCTTTCGTCGACGGGCCCTGCCGTATGGCTCAGGCCAATCCCGTGATGGAGTCGCCTACCCTCCATGGTATGGTTATTATTCGCGAATTAGTCTCTTTCTTTGCTATGGAACCTCCCTGGCCCGGTGGTAGCCCCCAATGATGTCCGTGACGAATGGAGTGGACCACGACACTTGGGCCGAATTCCACGCCCGGCTTCAACTTGACATGTTTTAACCTACCCAAACATCTTGGTAGATATATGGCTATGGCCCCTTCACTCTACCCATCTTTCAATATTTTTCTCTGTTGTTCAAGATGGACTTTTCGCTTCCCAGTCTCGCATCCGGCGTATCAACGATTGCCTGCTAAGTCAGACTTCTACATTTCCTCCTAGAGCAGGACTCTTATCGCGGGCGATCTTCTCCATAATCCTTCTAATCACGATGGAATTCACCATCTCCAAATGCGTGGCCGAAGAGCTCTCCAAGTTATCCACAAAGTCAGCGGGAAGGAAAAGCGCGACTACAACGAACAAGATTATCGGACTTTTGCTTATTCTCTCTGTCTTCGGCGTCGGCCGAAAGATCCAGACGCAGTACTTCCCGCGAGAGGCTGTGGGGAACATGGACACCACTTATGAAGGGTCATGGGAAACGGCCCTAGACGACTTTGTTACGCCAGAGACTGCTCAAGCTCTTGAAAACGACGTCAAACTTCGGCGAAGCATTCTCGCCATGGTCGACTTCACTGCAGACATGTCTAATATTCTGGCGACCCGTTACGCGTCTCCTGAGCTGCACGAGGCAACCGAGATTCTGCGAGCCTACCGTATAAAAATGCTCCGTAGCGTTCCCGAAAGCGAAGCCGCCGCTATTGAGAAGCGCCAGCTGCCCTCACTCGGCAATCTATTTGGTGGCGGCGGAGATGCCGCCCCCGGAGCTGGAGGTATGATGGGCGGCCTGGGCAAACTTCTCTCCGGTGGCTTGGGCAACATTGGAAGTAGCCTCGCTGCAGATGCTTCCGGAGCGGGCCTCTTCTTGGGTATCGGTGTTGGGGCCGGCGCTGCTCAGGGACTCAACATCTCGACAGCCGAAAGGACATCACAGATCGCTGCCAAGGTGGCATCTGATAACAAGATGGAAGCAACGGGCTTAAACCCTACCATTCAGAATCTCGGCGTTGGCCTTACCTCGAGCCTGCTTGGCGCTGTCAATGTTTCATCCCTCACTTCTGGCATTGACGTGCAGCCACTCGTCATGTCACTTGCTCAGGGCCTTGGAAACGGCACTGTTGCTGGCCTCAATCTCAATCCCGCATCACCCATGTTGATGGTCAGCAATGAAACAAGCATTGCCAATATCGCCGGTACCCTTGGTTTCGGCTTGACGCAATCGGTCACCTCAAATATCGACACCAAAGCCATCATTGGCTCACTGAATAACCCCAATAACACGGCTGCCATCATGAAAAACCTTCCAGACGCCGCCGCCGGCATTGGCAGAGGTCTGGGAGAGGGTGCAGCCGTTGGCCTCGGCCTTCAGGCAAGTATGCCTGTTCCCATGCGCCAGATGCCCAACGGCGCAATCGACATTCTTGGTGTTTCGCAAACATTTACTAAGGAGCTGACGGCTAGCTTCTTGCAAAATGGTACAGCTTCAAAGCTAGCTGGCATGCTTGGCGGTTCCATGGGCATGCAGCCTCCTGCCAACAATACTGGTGGCATCCCCAGTACCATTTCCATCAACGGGCAGAATGTTGAGATCAGCCGTGTTGCCCAAGGTTTCGCCAGTGGACTACTGCAAGGTGCAGGCGACACCATCCAAGGCATGGGCGGCGTTCAAGCCCTGGTCGATTCTAGCTCCAACACGCAGACAGGAAACGCGCGCATGGGCGCCATGCCCCCTACAAAAGTTCAATTTGACGACGGCATAGGTGGTGCTGCAGCTGGCCTTGGAGCTGGCATCGGTGGCCAAGGTGTTTTGCTGGTTTCAATGCTCATCACCAACCCTACGGGCACCCCGGCGGTCCCTGCGCCTCCTTCAGCTGTACCAGCGCCTGGACTTCCAGCTCCAGACATGCAAGTCCCGGCTGCACCGGCTCCCGGCAATATGCCCTCCCTCCCGGCACGTTGGCGCAGGGGCCTCGGGCTAGCCTCCCGACAGGACCCCTCTGTCAATGTTGACACGTCAAAAGGCTTCAACCTGTCTGTCATCATAAATGCGCAGACCGTTTCATCAGCGGCTCAAGGGGGCATCGATGCCCTGACGTGCCAGGGCGTGGGCGGTGGCCTCGGCAACATCTTGCTTGGCTTACTCCGAAGCAAGACCATCTCGACAGGCTCTCTGAACAACGATAATACTACAGAAACAATCCGGCAGGTGATTCCCACGGGAATCATCAAGATCAAGAACGAGGGGAACACGTACGCTGTCGATGGCAGGGTCATTCGCGAAAGCTTCAGTAATAACATACTTGGCGCCGTCAATGGCATTGAGATTAATGGCATGAAGCTGGCCGCCTGGATTGCTTTCATTGTCATCCACAGTCAGTCTTCCAGATCCTGGTTATTCTTTTACATTGTTACTTACTTTTCCGTCACAGTCTTGTTCGCCATCATTGCCTTCGTCAATGTTTTACCCATCGCGCTCGGCCTCGAGAGCATGCGTAGCCTGTTGCATAGAGCCAACCTTCCTCATCTCCTGCCGAAGATTCCTAAGTGGAACAATATCTTGTGGTTATTTGTTATTGCCCCTTCAATTCTTATCGTTTTCGTTTTCGGTGTCGTCCTCTATGGTAACACGCGCCACTTCCGTACCGCTCATGGAGTAAGTTCCCGCCACCTCCTCAAGTCCTCTCACCTCAGCTGACATAAAGTAGATCATCAGTCTTATTACAACCCTCGTGGGAATTGCGGCCGTGGCGCTTCACATTCTTGTCATGGTCAGATCGCCGCCTCAGAGCATCGGCGAACGACTCCCTCAAGGCCTTCTCAGCCTCCCCAACGTCCGCAACATTGTCAATCAAGTTTTCCTTTTTTTAGCCGTGGCTTCCGCCATGACTGGCTTCGCAGACCTCAGCTCCGTTGCACTTTGCCTGACGCAGATCATTCCCTTCGACATTGCGCTTAGTGTAGGCTTCGGCTTATCGACGCCATTTGCTCTAGGGTCCTCCACCATCGGTCTTGAAGCGTACCTGACCTTCCGCGAGGCTCGGATGAAGAAGAAAGCCTTGAAGAATGGCAGCAAGAACGAGGAAGTTGTTATTGTGAAGCTTGCCAGTGACGGATCTGAGATGATTTAAGTTTTGCTACGATGTCATGATGTTATGTATCCTATGGAGATTTTGGTACCCAAGGCTGGGATGTGGCGTCGTTCGTGGAATCTTTGGCTGCGATGCCACTGAGTGGCCGCTGTACTCTCTTTATTATACCCAATGCTGTCTGGATACTTAAACCCTTGCTACTGATAGTGATCTTTCGGAGAACCTGCGTTCTTTATTTTCGTGTCGATGGTTAATTTGGGCCTGCAATATAGTCAGCTGTCAAACGAAGAAATCAAATTTCTCCTCACTGGAGATCCCTTCAACTCGATCTAGCATCGCTACATCAAGATCATGTCGATCTCGGAATGTCTTCACGAATAGCCGGCTTGACTGACACGTTGCTTTCATCGCTTCCGTGGCGAATCCGGCAGGGATCGCTGAACTTTGGCTCCAACCATGGTACCCAGCCGGTCGCCGAGTGAGGGATGGCCAATGGCACGAACGATTCCGAGCTTGGCTGCCCAGATGCGATGTCGCCGTGGCTTTGAAAAGCCTATGGTGCTAAAGACCTCCGTTTTCCGAAAAAGGAACGCTGGTTGGCAGGAAGTTCCGATCGCACGGCCTTTGGTCTGGAGTCGCGTGATGTGTAACACAGTCCGCAGCACGCCAACAAAGGCCCGATATTTCTGATTGACCAAGACCCTTGATGCTATGAACGTTCCTCCAACAATCAAACTTGGTCCAATCAGCTATATTAAAGATGCGCTCTCGCAGGCTTAGTATCCACGTGCCCAGATTCGCCCTTGAGCAGCTCACCTCATGTGAGGAACTCATTTGCTGATCTCCTTCGTTCAGATCACAATGCTTTCTGTTCTACACCCTTGGCCGCAACGAGGAATCTAGGAGCCATTTGGGAATACGGCAGTGGTTCCGAGGTTGGATCTGCCCCCATCTCTGAAGGCCCCGGCAGCGAAAGGACCCCATCCCAAAGATGAAAGGCCCCCGTGCAGAAGGCCCCCAACCATTGTGCGCTTCTTCAAAAAATTGACCAACCTTGAATACGATCTTGGATCAACATGTTGATCACTATAAGATGACTGCGAATGCCAGCTTGTAACACGATATCCCTCAGCACCTACTCATTCGATTCAAACGCTTTCGAGGATATACAGCCATGAAATACACGATCTCAGCCTTGGCCTTTGCGGCCCTTTCCCAGGGCCATGCTATTTTCCAGGTAAGATTCGTGTGTCTCATTTCACTAGTCATCACTTGATTCTGATGCGTACCCAGGTTGTCTCCGTCAACGGTGTTGAGGCCCCTCCCCTTTCCGGACTCCGAGCTCCCGGCATCAACAATCCAGTTGAGGATGTCAGCTCAAATGATCTGACTTGCGGCCTCGTCACGCATACTTCAACCAATGTGATTGAAGTTGAGGCTGGCGATGAGATCGGCGCTTGGTATCAACACATCCTTGGCGGCGAACAATACCCTGGAGACGTTGACAACCCGATTGCCGCATCGCATAAGGGACCTATCACTGCATGGCTCGCAAAGGTCGATGACGCTGCGACGTCGTCCCACGCCAACCTTGAGTGGTTCAAGATTGCCGAGGACGGTTTTGACAACACGAGGGGCATTTGGGGCGTCGACAACCTGCTACAGCAGGATGGATGGACGTACTTTGACATTCCGGAATGCATCGCACCCGGGGACTACCTTTTGCGCGTCGAGCTTTTGGCCCTTCATTCTGCTTATGTTCCCAAGGGCTCGCAGTTTTACACTTCATGTGTCAACTTGAGAGTCACCCGCGGAGGAAACTTTGCACCAGCAGAGACATTTGCTATCCCGGGTGTTTATGAGGCGAACGACCCGGCAATCACCATCATGATCTACGGCAACACGGGGAAGCCGGACAACAATCTGAAGCCATACACGCCTGCTGGCCCGAGGCCCATTACTTGCTGAGAGGGTTCCTGATCCTGAGGAAAGCTGTCTACATGTACTTCTCCACACCATGTTGGCGATACCCACGAGCCCCTCCTTGTTCGGCGGGGTAGGACACGATTCGGTTGGAACAGGCCACATTCGTCCTAGCCGCAGGCTCAACAAGCGTGGGGGGGGGGGGGGGGGGCCAGGGGAGGTAAAAGGCCGCACCTTAAGGCAATTGAACACGTGAAATGAAGACCAACAATTTCCACCATGACATGGATCACCTCGTGTTGATCTTCCAGCCCCATTGATCGATCGCCGGAGTGGAAGCTTTTGTCTCACACCTCGTGCTCGCTGTCCTCCCCCACTGACTTTGCTGTGTGCGCGCTTGTCTCATCTCGGCCCAGCCATCTTGATTAGCGTTCCTTTTGCTCCTCAGCCATCTCGCCATGTCCAGTCCGATCCCGCAAGCCACTGCGGCCCATCCGGATGTCCTCGACGTTGACGAAGCCGCGATCCGCGGCGACGACGCCGACTCGGCGGTAGGTTCGGTCGCCAGTTCTACCACGTCAATCAATTCGAGCATTCTCCGATATCGTCAGGAGAACGGCCGAACGTATCACGCCTACAAGGATGGCGCCTATCCTATGCCCAACGACAATGACGAGCAGGAGCGCCTCGACCTCCAGCACCACCTGTTCCTCATGACTTTCGAGAACAAGCTGTACCTGTCGCCCGCCGGCCGCGGCGGCCACCAGATCCACAACGCTCTCGACGTCGGCACGGGCACGGGCGTCTGGGCCAACGACTTTGCGGACGAGTTCCCCTCGGCGTCGGTCGTCGGTGTCGATCTCAGCCCCATCCAGAGTCCCTTTGTCGCCCCCAATGTGAACTTTCTCGTCGATGACATTGAGGCGCCGTGGACGTTCCACAAGAAGTTTGACTTCATCTACAGCCGCATGATGACCGCTGCGCTCGCCGACTTCCCGGGCTTCTTCCAGAAGGCGTACGAGAACCTGACGCCCGGCGGATGGTTTGAGATTGCCGACATCTGCCCCATCACCAGCGACGACGGCACCCTGACGGAAGACACGTCCACTCACGCGTGGGTGACGCAGTTGCTGGAAGGCACGCGGAAGATTGGCCGGCCCTTTGACGGCGCTTTCGACTACAAGAAGCAGCTCGAGGCGCAGGGCTTCCAGAATGTGCAGCAGGTCGTCTTCAAGTGGCCCCAGAACACGTGGCCCAAGGATCCCAAGTACAAGGAGCTAGGTATGTCTACCCATCATCGACGCGATGCCCGACTACAAAGCATGGTTGAAAACGCAAGCTCACTTTCCTAGGCATGTGGAACCTTGAGAACATCACGTCCGGCCTTCATGGGTTGAGCGCTGCTGTGTATACCCGCGTTCTCGGCTGGTCGCACGAAGAGATGGAGGTCCTGCTGGCCAAGGTGCGCCGTGAGCTGAAGGACACCAGGATTCACTCCTACTGGCCGATGTAAGTGACTCTCTTGTCTTCAGATTTCACCTGCTGACATGAACCGCTCAGTTATGTCGTGTATGGCCAGAAGCCCGAGAGTAAGAAGGATGAGAGCGAGGAGGCTGAGGGTAGTGCCTAGGCCTAGGCTATTCTGCATGACTGCTGTGTGGGAGTTGGTGCTGTCAGGGTGCTTATTCTGTAAGAGCACTGCGACTTTCTTCAAGCCGCTGTCCAATAGATTGCTTGTGTAGTGTTTCCCCGTAGTTCGCGGTCATGGATGATGCCGTTGTTTGTTCCATGTGTCTGGATGGCCGTACAGTCGGCGATGCGCAAGGTCTGACTGATACTCGGTCATGGACCTTTGTATGGCCATGGGTACGTTGTCCGATCTGTTTTCCGTGAAAAACAAGTAAACGAAGAGAGCGATAGAGCCGCGTTTCTTGTCCGATAGACAGACCCCCTCTAATACTTGTGTGCGCGCCAAGACGAGCCGTGTCCGAGGTCCGAGACGCCACATCTGGACAGTCCGAATGCGAAATCTTGAGCGAAGATATGACAAGACCTAGCATGGTGGATAGACAACACTGTAGAATCAAGTCACATCGCAATCAATCCATTCCTGAACTCGAGTTTTGCTGATGTGTTCTCTCAAGAGTGGCGCCAGCCAAGGCGCTACCCGGACTCGAGCAGAAAGATCGTGGCCCGATCGGCGGTCCGTTACAATGAATGCGGCCATTAGGTAAGGACAAAACAGCCCACCGCGGCGTCGTTCATAACGAGGGGTTTTCCGGGAGAGTAGGCGACATGTCATTGCATTCATCCTTCATCCTTCAATACGCCGTAGACCAACACTCTATCTTCAGTTCCATCCCAACGCCGCAGGAGTCAGAAGCCACAAGACGAACGACGCCTCCAGCATGGCCGCCTCCCCAGACCTCCGCATCGACCCCATCACGAGCGCCGACGACGTCCCGGAAGCGCACCAAGTCGTCACCAACGCGTTCGCCAAGCAGGCCGGCGACGAGATCTGGGTGCACTTCAACCCGGGCTGGGACACGCCGGCCGGGCAGGCGGCGGCGGCGGCGCGCATGGCGGCGCGCTTCCGCAAGACGACGCGCGATGCCGCCGGCGACCCGAACACCGTGTTCCTCAAGGCGACGCTGCCGGACCCGGACGGCGGGGACGGACAGCGGCGCATCGTCGGCGTCGCCATCTGGGTGCAGCTGTCCATGGTCGAGGGCCGCGGCGACAAGCCGGTCGAGGACCTCCGGGCGACGGCCGACCTCGAGGCGCTGTACCCGGGCGACGCGCGCGCGCAGCGGTACTGCGTCGAGGTCGAGCGGGGGCTGCACAGGCGGCGCGCCGAGGTCGTCAGGGCCAAGGCGGACGAGGCGCAGCCGGCCGTCATGGTGCTGGACCTGTGCGCCGTCGAGATGGGGTTCCAGCGGAGGGGCATCGCGCAGAAGCTCGTGCGGTGGGGGCTTGAGGAGGCAGAGAGGAGGGGGGGTCTCGAGGCGCTGACGGAGGCGTCGGCCATGGGACGCGGGGCCTATGTGAAGCTTGGGTTCCGGCAGGAGGGGCCCGAAATTGACTACGGCGTGAGCGACGAGTTCAAGGACTGGAAGAAGCCGTCGAACATTTTCATGAGGACGGGTGGTGAGGGGGCTTGATGGAGCCAGAGATGAGACTTCAGGACGGGCGGGGTAGATCGTTTAGGGTGAAGATGTCGAGAATCAAGGGGATGAGATCAGGGGATGAGATCGGGGCACTCGAGCGCCCATGAAGATGAGCACGCGGCCTTCAGTGGATAGTTAAGAGACAACATAGCTTTGATGTGGGACTTTCCATAACCTCCGGCTGTGTGATGTGTTTGACAGTATTAGCAACAATTGTGTGGTCAAGAAAGGGGAAACTTTCATCGGGATGTCTCCCTGGGCAGCAGCCTCTTGGTAGAAAGGCACTCATTAGGGTCCTACAGAGTAAACAGAATCTATTCAGATATTGGATCAGGCCGGCAATGCTCTGTGAATGAGCAAGATTTAAAGTGTTCAATTGTCTATTCCTCATCCAGCAGACTTGGCCCTTGGCTACGCTTTGTCTTCTCGTTGCAGCTCGGATTCCTCACGGGAGATTTACGTATCGGGGACCACGTATTTCGACAGAGCTGCTAGACTGCATGTGAAATCACTCTTCATGCACACCAAACGCGGCTAAGGGTATCATTCTGTTTCATTCTATCTACGTATGCAGCCAACCCATCATCGACTGAAGGCGCAAATCCATCCCACGCTCACTCGTTCATCTGCGTCCACGTCTTGCCGACGTCCTGACACTGCACGGCGTGCTCACCCCCCGGCAGCGCAACGACATACTCCAGGCCGAGTCGGACGCCGCGGCCGGCCTTGAGGCTGACATCCCAGCTGACTTCGCCCTCCTTCTTGAGCGACGCCACAGCGGTGCCCCAGTCCCTGTCCTCCTTGCCATCACGCGTAGGCGCGCCGGCACCGACGCCACCGCTGCCGACGGAGAGACCCTTCGGCTGCAGGATCTCCACCTTGAGACGCTCGTCCTCCGATACGGGCATCTGGTCGTGCACGAGCAGCCTGATGGCCTTGCCGCCGCCGGTCGAGCTGCGCGTGTTGATGAGGGTGATGGCGCGCGTGTAGACGCCGCTGTTCTCGACCTTGAAGATGCCCGTGGTGCCGCGGCGGACCTCGGGCTTCGGGTACAGGACCTTGACGGCGGGATCGACGCCGAGCGACAGGCTGAAGGAGTCGCCAGGGCTGCACCGCGGCAGGTTGGTGCGGCCCATGAAGGCGCCGTCGAGGGTCAGGCCGGTGGGCCCGCGCAACAGCGTCATCTTGCTGATGTTGCGGAGGCGCGCCTTGAGGTAGGCGACGGGTCGGTACTTGGCGACGACGGTGTGACTGAAAACGACGTCAGGCAGCGTGAGGCGGACGACGCGCTGCTTAGACGCCGTCGAGCGTGGGGCCAGCGTCTTCGAGTTGGAGAGGTCATATGTCGTCGTGAGGCCCGTCTCCTCCATGGCGGACTCTTCGAAATCGAGCTCGGGTTCGACATCAACGTTCACTTCGGTCTCGTCATCGGCCAGGTCTGCTGGCCTCGAAGCGAACAGTCCGCCGCCTCGGCTCGCGTGGCTCCCGAATCCTCCTCCGCCCGCACCAAACAGCCCCCCGCTCGTGGGCACGCTTGCATGTAGCGCTGAACCGCCTCCGGGAGCGGGAGCGCTCGGGGCGGGCGGCGGAGGGAAAGCAGATCGAGCATTGGGGGCAAACGAGGATGAGGCGACAGCCATCATGTTGGCTGTCTTGGCTGCCTTCTTCCGGAGAACCTCCTCGGGGGCACCAAACACGTCGGTGGCAGTGCTCTGCAGACTCTGTTGTTGCATTTGCTGCTGCTGCATCTGTTGTTGCTGCTGCTGCTGCAGCTGTTGCATTTGCTGCTGCTGCTGCTGCTGTCCTCCCCAACCATGGCTGGCTCCCCAGGGATTCTGCGGCGGTCGTCCAAAGAGGGCATTGCGCGATTGCTGTGGGGGCAGCTGTTTGCGCTGTGCCTGCCACGACTCCTTTTCGCGGAGCTCTTCGCGGCTCGCGAGCAGGGCCGAGTTGTCTCTGACGGTGCCCCGGGTGGCGAGCTTGATGCGCCAGGGCGCGAGGGTGGGGATGGCATCGGCCATGCCGGAGAAGGAGGCCTGGGACGTCGAGAGGACAATCTTGCAGTGGCTCCAGGTCTCGGACGTCTTGTTGGTGAGCTGGGCGTCGAAGCAGAGGGTGGCCTTGTTGGTCGTCGTCGAGAGCTGGAGATCATAGCTGGGGGACCAGAAAGCGGCCGTCGTGACGTAGCTCAGGACGAGGTCGCATGTCCACTGGGAGGGGTTGACGGCATCCTCGGATCCCGCGACGGGCACCTTGACGAGGTCGCTGGAGACGGAGTTGCGCCGCGATGACATGGGGGTGAAGGAGGTGGCGTCGAGGGTGATGCACACGGCGTAGCACTGGCGTGGCCAAAACTTCTCGCGCTCGGTGCGGACGCGGACCTTTTCCTTCTGCTGCTCGGCCTTGCGTCTGTCCTTCTTGGTCTGCTCCGTCTGCTTCGTCTTCTGCGCCTTGAGCCAGGCCTTGACGGCCTTGCGCTGGGCCTTGGCCGCTTCGGCGACGAGGCGGGTCTCGACCTTGGTGGCTTCCTCGATGCGGAGAAGAATGTCGCGGGAGTCCTTGACACCGTTCATGTGGTCGTCGAATACCTTTTCGCGCTCGCTCCGGTATTTGTCCAGACTTCCCACAATGTCGGTGCCATCCTCCTCGGCCATGTGCTTGCCGTAGGCGTCGAGGATCTTGAGACGGTTCTCGGCACTGGCCAGGGATTCCTTGGCGCGGGTCTGTCCATCGCGCAGGGCCACGAGCTGCTGGCGGACCTGTTTGAGCTCTGCGGCCTCCTCCTGGGAGGCGTTCGGATCTAGAATCTGTTCATCGTCTGAGGTCTCGTCGCTGTCGTTGTCGGCGTCGGGGTAAATGTCCTCGTAGATGTCTCGATTGGACTGGAGCTCGACGGTGATGTTGGAGATGACGGCGAGGCCGGTGCCTTCGACCTTGATGGAGTGTTCGTCGACGGTGGGCGTGAGACCGATGACGGTGATCTCGTTGACGCCGGGCTTTCGTTTCGTGTCTTAGCGTGTGTTGGCTGCACGGAGGAGGCCGCCAGGCAGCGAGGGGCGAGGCAGGGGCGGGGGGGGGGGGGGGAGGGGCGAGGGCGGGGTTCGTCAGCATACCTTGAGCGAGACGTCTTTGAGCTCGCGCACGACCTGGGCGCGCGAGGGAAAGAGGGTGACGGAGCGTGTCGTCAGGTCGCGGACCTTGTACTCCTGCTTGTGGGCGGTGTCCATGGTCGGTGGAGCAGAGACCTGGAGCCGGGTGTTGCTTGGGTGGCAGAGGCCTGGATCAGGTGTTGCTTGGGTGGCAGAGGCCTGGATCAGGGTGTTGCTGCGGCGGTGGTAGGAGAGGATGGCATGTCTGGATGAAAGCAGAGGCCGGAGAGAGAGAGAGAGGCCAGGCTAATTATACCACAACTGGAAGCGCGACCAGCCGGGTGGCCGATCCAAGAGGCGGCTCAGCTCCTGTTGAGGCCTGCATTTTGGGCGTCGCTGGTGGGCTCTGATTGGCAAGGCAGACTGTCTGAGCGATGAGGACTGGTTGCCTGGTGCCTGGTGCCTGGTGTCTGGTGTCTAGTGTCTGGGTGCTTGGATGCCTGGGGTGCTTGGGGGTGTTTGCGAGTAGCTTGCTGCCAAAGGCTTGTGCAGTTGTTTGATGACTTGAGCAGTGGCGGTGGTGGTGGTGGTGGATGGTGATGGTAAAGATGATGGCGATGAGAGACACTTTCGACACGAGTTGATGCTGCGCCGTTGGCAGATGCAATGGCTTCAGGCGAGGCGGCGGCAGGGGCAGTGAAGGCACAGTCGCTAGTGACTGCCGCTGCACGCCGCCACCGTCGCTGCACCTCGATGCGGGGTCGAGGGGGGTTCAGACACTGCGGAACGGGCTCGTCTAGCCCTACGGCACCTTCCCTACAGGTGCCTAGGGGAGGCCGGTAGCACCTATCTACCTACAGCAGGTCCCTACCAGTGGCCCAGTTGTCCATGATCCTCTTCTCAACAACAGCAACCAGTATCCCGATGGAGCATACAGTATGAAGGCCCCATCACCGGTCCATCTCTTCTCTGTCATATCGATGTATCGGTCGGCGCCGGTTATACGTGGGAGCGCGAACGGAACGATTCGGAACAGACAATGGCTGTTCAGAAGCAGGCCCTCCAAGTCGCCAAGAGCACTACCAGGCCTCGCTTTGCGTATAGCGAGAGCATCAGTCATGGTCTTGGTGATCCAGGCCACCAGGAGCCGGGCGGCACACCAGCAACCCCAGCCTCACAGGGTTTGGAGCTCATCACAGAGCTTCCACAGCGGACGGAGAAAGCAGTGCTGCCGCGCCATGACTTCAACAAGGTTCGTGCTGGCGTTTTGTCCCCCTGGGAAAAACAGTGAAGCATTGAATATCATCAGCACAAGAGTCTACGATGCCCCCTTATCTCCGCCGGCATTCTGCACTATTTGGCACAGGTCGTCGCATTACACGCTATTGGCACAGCTATCTTTCTCTTCACCGGCGGCAAGGCACGCGCCGTGCTACTGAGCCCCTACCATGGCGCTATCGAGCGCCGCCGTCGGCTGCCTCCTGCAGGCGCCCTCGCCCGCCTCAATCCACGCAGGACGGACCACGATGGAGAGAGCTTGAGGGAGCCTCGTCCTCCTCCCTGTCTCGACATGAACCCACATGCCCTCTCATCTCGCTCGTCTCCGTCCCAAAGCCCTCATGGAGCCCCCGATTTTGCGCTGCCCACATCCCTGGTGGCCCAGCTGGTCAAGGCGTCCGACTGTTATGAACAGAGCAATCGGGAGATCGACAGTTCGATCCTGTCTCGGGGAGCATCTACCACTTTTCTCTTTTGGTCGAGTGGATGTCCCAGTTGAAGGCGTCTTATTCAGTTCTGACTTAACAAAACTTCATCCAATCACCATCGTCCCTGGTGGCCCAGTTGGTTAAGGCGTCCGACTGTTATCCACAGAGCAATCGGGAGATCGACAGTTCGAACCTGTCTCGGGGAGAGTTTCCTTTTGCGTGGCAGCGGCTTGATGCTTCTCCTTTTGCCCTCTTTGTGATCATGTGTCCATGTTTCGGTGTTTCCGTGTTGGAGGCGTGTTGAGGCTGGATGCCTTTTCTTGCTTGCTGTGCTGGCGATTGTCATGGAATCATCACGACCAGTTTGTCCCGTTCTGATTCATGCCTCTCGTAGTTTGGCAATCAGAACGTCGACATGTGTTCGTACAACGGAGATCTGCCCTCTTAAGACACCGACCTTGCCACTCTTGAGAACTGCTGTGAATGGGCAAAAGAAGGGCAAAAAAAGGCAAAGACATTGAGCTACTAGCGCCTGGAAGAACGAGAACCATCACCATGTTTCGTTCACCCTTTGGCGGCCCAGGCCATCATGGCAGCTTTCGTCATGATCCTCATACCTGTCATCGCTTCGAAAACGGCCGCCCTGCCGTCAATGTCAATAATTACAGCTACCCCCCAGACCACGATGCCGGACGTCTCCTCGCCCTCTCGAATCAGCACGCTTGTGACCCCAACAGCAGCCAGTTCCCATCTCATCTCGTCTCTGCCCACGCCGCTCGCCGGCTCTCGTATCCCCACCTCCAAACCCGCTGCACCGTCATCCTCCCCTCCGGCGAACGCGCCCTGGTCGATCGCCACCACCTCGTCACCCTCCTGCCCCGCACCCGCAACGCCCCCAGCGCAGGCCGCGGCGCCGTCTTCGACCTGTCGGCCTTCCTCGCAGACTACACCCCTAACCTCGACGATATCCCTGCGGCCCTCTTCGTTCCCGGCTTCCATGCCGCCCTCACCTTCGTCATGCGCCACGTCGAAGCCCTCTCCCTGCGCACCGCCGCCGCCGCCGCCAGCACACCCCCGAGCCCCCTCTTCGCCCGCCAGCGCGCCCTCCTCGCCAACGTCCCGCCCCGCGACGAGCCGCCCCTCGTCTTCGACCTCTTCCAGCACGCCCTCTTCGCCTGCTGCGCCCTCGACCAGGACCGCGCCCTCGGCTGCTGCGACGCCCTCGGCCTCGAGGTCGTCACCTGGCTGCTCGACCTGCTGCCGCGCGTCCAGCGGTACGGCACGCGCGAGGCCGTCGTCTACCTGTTCGTCGGCCTGGCGAGGGTGTTTCGCGCGACGACGACGACGACGACGGGCGGCGGCGGCGGCGCGCAGGTCGCTGTGCTGGGGCGCTTCTGGAACGCCCTCGAGCCGGACGAGCGTGCTGTCGCCGGCGCCATCGTTGGGGACGGGGCTGGGGGCGCGGGCCGTGGGGGCAACGCGGCGAGGGTGTTGCAGGCGCTGCGAGGGCTGAGGAATGCCGGGGTTGTGGAGTGATGGGGTGATGATGGGCTTGTCTGCTACGGCATCACGGAGACGGCATGCAAATTTAATGTCCTGGGGTAAATGGGCTTGTCAGGTTCGGTGTCATGGTCATGGAGGGAACGTGCATGCGGGGAAACGAGAGGCAATCTACGGCGATTTTGACTGCTGGTCGTTCATGGCATCTCTCGTCATGTCGCTGTGACTTCAACCCGAGCCTGCGTTTCCCCAATGGGGACGGTTTGCCGACCTTGGCAAACAGTTTGCGGGGAAGTGGCAGTATCGCAAGAACCGGAGAAACCCGGCGTTTCCCTGGCGTCGGTCCGGGTCCGGTCAAGACAGAGCCAGAGCCGGCCGAGTCAAGTAACGATGAGAGGTCTCCGTTCAATCGGAGCGTGGCCGCCCCCTCTCACAGCAAAGGGAGCAGGTTATGTTGTCCGACTTTTGTTATCTGAGGTGGACAAAGTTCAATATTGCGCCAAGCGTCAAGAGTCTGTTCGAGCAGCCCACGTGGTGCTGCCCTCACGTTCTCCGGCGTACTGCTAGAAAACAGGGTACCACGAGGACTCCAAAGCGGGCACGAGGACCGAGGAGCCAAGACCTTTTCTATCATA